>NC_135498.1:100775988-101007642 GCF_052857255.1 Amblyomma americanum
CTCCCTGGCAGAGCTGCAACACGCTATCGCGTTCCACTCTTAAAGGCGAAGCTTAAGCGTCCTCCAATTTTTTGTCATGTTCTCTGAAATCGCCGCCGTTCTACGATGGTATGTGACCATGTGAAAAATTCTTTTAGCAGCGCCACAGTAACCTGATATTTATCCGGTGTATCCTCTCCCGTTCCATTTGTAGTCTTCGTGTCAGCTGGCTGAACAGACTGCCGTGCATAACAAATGAATGAATGTATGAAATGTTTATATAGAAAGGGAGGCTCAAGGCCGCTTCTTGGGGGATTTGATTGTTAAGGAAAGTGAAAATAGGGGCCTCTGGATACATGAAGGGACGGCTTGTGTTATCGAGCCACACTCTACACTAATTTGTAGAGGCCACTTAGAATATTTACTAATACCTTCGCAAATGCCATCGACTGCCCCCATTGCCGATGTGATAAATGAGGAGCAAACTTTCTCTGCTCTGCTGACAATCGTGTGCCACCTTATAGCGACATGAATGTCCGGAATTTGTGAAACCATTCAGTCCATGGCGTGTCCTCGACAGAACGGCGGTTGCGGCTGCGCGTTGAATGTCGTTATCGTTGTCTCATGAGCCATTTCTTGGAAACGCTTCTGTATTCCTTAAAAAAAAAAGAGTGAAAATCCTTGTATTTTATTTTTCAAGAATAAGGTTCTGAACCTACTGCGTACCTTTAAGAAGTCTGGGTTCCGGTAGGCCTCGTCGTAAAATGGGTAGCGGTCAAACCGCCATTCGCTCCCTTCCATGGACGAAGCGGACGCAGCCGTCGCACACCTGCACGCTCATTTCCCAGAATTCTTTTTGTTTGCACACAGAACTGTTCTGTGCTTAGCACTTTCCTTCTTATTTTCTGTCGATTATGCCTTAATCTAAGATCGCTTTACTGTAATTACTGCCAACGGGAATAGATTGCAGAACCTTGATATGGCACACATGTTCAGATGAGGCGCCATGTGCTCCCCCTCCGTTAGGGAAACCGAAGAACTGGGAGGCGCCATATTTTGCGCCATAAAAGAAAACGCGTCCACTGATGACTGCTACATAAATGAGGTATGCCACATTGCCTTTGAAAATAATTTAGCTGGACGGTCGGCTTCGTATGCCCTCTTAGTCCGTGCTTTCACTTACCGCCGCTACACTTTCTTTTACTTACGCCCACAAACCGCACTTCCCGTTCAGGTGTTAATTTACCCTCCTTGCCACCCATACGATTCTGAAATGCCGTAAACACAATATGCCCATGCCTTTTCCCATTGTGCTAAACGTGATGAGCTGAGCGAACGGCAGTATGTTAAATCTTATTTTACGCAGTTAGAACTACTGCTATATCTCACGCGTTTTTAACACGATCCAAGTGTAGGTGTGAGTCAGTGCATCACAGTCAGAAGAAAAGCTCGAGCTGTGCGTCACAGTACCAGCGCCATGTTAGTGCACAATCATACGGAACTGTTGGTACATCGCCAGAGTGCAGAGTATTTGTGGAACTAATGGGGTGCAGGTGCATTCGCCCAACTAATCAGGGAGGGTGTATGAGGATCGGCCGTACTCCCAACAGCTCTTACAGCAAGCCGTTAAATGCGTCCTTTTAATGCGGAAAAATTCATTTGATAAAAACTGCAGAAATTACGGCACTTGAAGGGAATTTAGCATGTGACGTGCATATACCAAATGATTTCTCGCAGTCTATCAACGCAGACGTTTATGAAAAATGGAACAATGGATTATCAATCCAAGAGTATAGATCACAGCTCCTGCTGGGATGTCAAATCAGAAAGTTTGTTCTCTTAGAAGCTGCGAAAAGACAACGTCAAAGCCCTTAGAAAAAAAAATGAATGCATTAAATCAGGTGCACACCTGAGAAGTGCCATGGAAGCAAATCAATGTGTAGTGAGCATTTTGGAAATAGCAAAGCAGCTGTAAAAGCGACCATTCACAAAGGATACTCATGAAAAGAATGAGAACGCATAGTTTTTGCTAGACTGTAGGAAACAGAGTAGTGACCAGGGTATAGTGGCTGGGCACTGCGTTTAGTCGCGGCGTCAAGGCAGTTAAAATTGAGAATTGTAATTAGGCAACGCAATGACTCCCAAATGACGACTGCTCACTTGCAACAAAATTAGAGAACTGAGTAATGTTCCGCAGGCCTCCCGCAACAAAGACCACTTTGCACTGATCACAAAAGGAGGATGTCGAGTGGTCTCTCCACGCCGCACACCAGGCAAATATCACTGTCTCTCGAGTACAGTTTGTAGTTAAATGCCTGTATTAAAGCGTACCAAAAGCGATGAAAAGAAATGTAGGATTGATTCGGAGCGCCATGACGTGATTGAATATAACTGGCGTTAACTAGAGTTTATTCTTTCAAGACTGTAAATAAGATTGCTTTAGACTGACTTATAGCGCAAAGTATATTCAAAACAAGCAAACCTTTCTATTCCTACTTAATTCAGATATTGATTAAAAAATAAATAAAACTTGAGGCATGCAAACATGGCCTAAGACAAAATGGCACACTTTTCTTCCCGCATCGGACAGGAGAAGGCATCTCCAAACGCTGGAAAGTTTCGCATGGACGCCTCACACTCGTCGGCACCCGACGCCATGTCGCACATAACGTAGCAAACAGTCGCGAAGAAAATCTGCTCGGGACTGTAGTGTTTGGCGTTCCCGAGACGGACGTCTTCATAGTCACTACGGAACTTGAGGTACGTGGAGTAGGCCAATTCCAACGCCACAAAATTTGGGAACACGGCCGTTGCATTCATTCCTGCACAGGTGTACGGCACCCAGATGAAAGAGTTCGAGAAGTTTGCCTCGGATGGTGTGATGGCGTCTCTTCCATCTAGGAGCACTGAGAAGCTGTTCAGGGCGCGAACTAGCTCAACGGCGTAGGTGAAGCCGATGCCGCCGTATATTATGGCGCTGGTTACGTCAGGATAGTAATATGGAGACTTGAGCATGGCTAGAGACAACGATACTGCCCCAGAGATTGCGTGGTGCGACGACACAGCCGAGAATTCAGCTCTGAAGATAGCGGCGTCAATAGACCGGACGTCCGGGAACGCTTGAGACTGCTGGTACCCGATCCCTCTGGACAGCCAAAGCTCGAATATGTTGGATGCTATGTCGTTCGTCTGGTTGCCGTAGAGTCTCAGCAGGTGCTCTTCTTCGGCGTACGGATCTTGGGGCCAAATTACGGGCTGCGTTTTTTCAAGAAGAAGGGCCAGCTTAGATCCCATGACAGAGCTAACCATGGAGACGGCGATGGTGTGGACGTTGCTAATGGCAGCCATAACCGCGGCGCGCTCCGAGGCCGAGAGACTGACACGTTTTTCGCTGGCCAAGACGGTGTTATAATTTAGGATAACTTGGATGGAGCAAATGAGCTTTTGAAAAAAAGGGCCGCGCTCTGGGTCTCTTCGAAGACTCTCGAAAAGCGCATTGCTTGTTAAGGCGCCGAGGGTTTGGACGAACCACCAGTTGATGTGCAGATAGATGTCCTTGGCCGTGTATGCTGTGAATAGGGTATTCATGGCGACTAGGAGTTCTCTGTCTGCAACGTAAACTGTATCCTCCTCACTGATCGGTGGGTCGGTGATCCACAGCGGTCGCAGAGCCTCAAGCCAATGCTCCACAGAGACGTTCTTTACAAATGACGGCAGATGTTTAATTTTAATCCAGATTGGGTTGTGAAGCGTCCCTCTGGCAACCACGCTGAGGTTTCCGAAGATGTATTTTTGCATGAACTTGGATTCATGTATGAAATCGTGAAAGCGTTCCTCGATGTTACCCTTGTAAATGACCTTTGTAAGGATATGTACGTAGACGAAATACACTTCTTCATAGGCCATGAGCGCGTCCTGGAAGGTGTCAAAGAAATGACTGACGATCGAGTGGCTCAACGAGATGGTCCTGTTCGGTGATCCATCCTCTGGCAGTACTATGTCCACGTGGAACCAAAGCGGGAGAGCCCACTTGTTCGCCAGCTCCGTCATCGCTCGCAGAGGCCTTGAATAGTCACTTCTTTCAACGTCCATAGCTGGAAAACCGAAGCCAGTGTCGCGCATAAAGTTCAGCAGTGTCTCCAAGCCCATTGTGTCGTTAGGGGCGCGGTTCTTCAAGCACAGATCTATCATGAGAGCTGGCCGCTGAGAGATGGGTAGTTCAGCATTGCCGTTGAAGTTTTCCACGCTAATAATCTGGTCGACAATAGCGTCTTCCGTTACACTTCGCGTGAAGCGCCTGCGCACATTCCTTCGCTCGTGGCGGATCTGCCATGCGGAGCAGATGAATCGCCCGAAATGTTCACACGGACTATTTTCTTGCGGCGTCTTTGTAGCGTCGCTCAGCCCGATAATACCGGCGTGTCGGAGGCATCCGCGACTGGTGCAGAAGCGTTCGCTGGTCCTTGCATCGTAACCGTCATGGATAACGACCAGGTACACTAGCAAAGCCACGGCTAGCGCAGACAGGAACACGAACACCATGATGGTAGCGCTCTTCCAATGGCGTCTGGTGCTGGCTTCGTCACTGTGATGAATGGTCTGAAAAAAAAAAGTAGGCAGCTCAAAAGCGGGATTAAAAGAGAGGGGGTTTAAGAGAGGTAGGGGGGAGGCGCCAGCGATTCTGGTGGTTTTTAGGCGTTAAATATTAATAAGAACACTACGTAACTTATTTCTCCGACAACATCTACTGCTGTGCGACGCAAATATCAAGGTAACTACTAAGAAAAACAAGACTACCATACATTGGTAAGCGCGTGGCTGGTACCCCGTGGGCGCTTCTAGTGGAATTCGAGATCTGTCAAATAAATGGCAGAGCGCGAATGCGTCTCAGGATCGTGAGCAAGTCATAAAGATTCGTAGACCGGTGTCGCCATAAGCCGCGAGGAAACTACACTCAGCGGCCTGTTTTCTTGACAATGTAAAGAGAGCTGCACGGGCGTCACTAGGCCAATAGTTCGGCCGCAGGATGGCAACCTGACACCTTGGCTGCTATGCGGTTGCTTCGCTCCGTCGTTGGTGAATAGGTGGCCTACGTGTCTACACCCTGCCGGATTGAAGGCAGCGGTGCGTGCGCACCGTGTCGCTGTTCTCTAGATCGGTCATGTCCTGCACAATTGTTTGTTTCCAAAGGAAATGTTTATGCTACCGTGATATGTGTTTTAGCCTGCCTTTAAAAATATGCAGTTATGTTGTCAATATGCCTTAAACAGCAAGTAATACAAATACACTGTGCTTTAAGAGGAATCTCTTAACTGCGACAGCGAGCTCTATTCGTTGCATAGGAGGAGAGGGCGTGTTTCGGCCCTGTTGCTCTGGCTATCATTCCCAAGAGACGTTGTCGCGGAGTACATTAACTGACCAAGCTGCGGGGTGGTCCACTTCACCGCTGTTACTCGTGTGATGACCATGAGCGAGAAAGAGATCACCGTAGAAATGCAGCGTGTCATCTCGACTTAGATCGGTCCAGAATAGAACGCGAATGCCGCCATCGAGCAGAACACCGCACTTGTCGCCGTTCTACGTTTAGCTCTACCAGCAAACTAGCGTTATTATTACTGGGCGTAAACTATCTTGGTCAAATATCGAGTTGACGTTCTTTGGGATGGACGCACGTCGGACAAGAGCGTTCGCGTTCGAATTCGGTAATACAGATTCCTATGGCTGTTTCTGCTGTCATCCACGAACTACAGTTTCCCAAAATGCGCAGTGATTTCCTGCTTTAATTGAAATTCACCCCACTCTTCTTAAAAGTCTGAGAGGTACTGGGACTCACCATTTCTTGTAGCCGCACTGCAGCCTCCTGCATGGTTAACCGTCGAGCGCTGAGGTCATGCTTCATGGAATGGGACCGTCGCGACACCCTGCGGGAGCCCGCTGATGGCTGACTCGGAGTGGCAAATATCGTCGGGTCCACACTAGTTCTACTGTCGGCGACCCCTGCGTCCACAAGGCTAATGTGTGAGCCCCGTGTTCACTACAAGTATCATGTCCCCACGCAAAGCCAGGCATCTAAATATGCCGTTTCAATGTGAAGATAAAACAGAGACACAACACACATGGCTTAATCTTTCCATCGTATGATTAAAGCAAAAAGTGCACTTTTTCTGAATATGCGCTTACGTGCAGCAAAGTAGAAAATTATTCGAGCGAACTGCTCCAAACCCGCCCCGGTGGCTCAGTGGTTAGGGCGCTCAACTACTGATCCGGAGTTCCCGGGTTCGAACCCGACCTTGGCGGCTGCGTTTTTATGGAGGCAAAACGCTAAGGCGCCTGTGTGCTGTGTGATGTCAGGGCATGTTAAATGTTAAAGATCCCCAGGTAGTCGAAATTATTCCAGAATCCTCCACTGCGGCACCTCTTTTTTCCTTTCTTCTTTCACTCCCTCCTTTATCCCTTCCCTTACGGCGCGGTTCAGGAGTCAAACGATATATGAGACAGATACTGCACCATTTCCTTTTCCCCAAAACCAATAAAAATATAAAAAAAACTGTTCCAAAAATAAAAAAAGAACTAAAAAATTGTCAGGGGTTCACCCTTTCTTGCAGGGCTGATTTTTTCTGACGACGGGTGCACCGCGCCCTCACCGGCGCCATTCGCTCGAAAGCTCTTCGACCAGGCCAACCAAGACATTTCCTTCTGGAAAACGCGATTGTCAAAGCACATGCTCTTAGTACTGTTGGCGAGGAGGTGCACACGAGCATAATACGAGCATAATACCATACGAGCATAATACCAAACATACAGTCGCGCCAGATTTATTAAGTAAAAAAAAAACGCCCAATAAAAAAGATTTCATTCTGCGCAGTGCGGATAGCATCGCGGCTGTGGTGGCTAGATGCAGCCACAGTAACGCGTCGCAACCGGGATTCCGCGTTTTATCCACGTTTTCGCCCCAGCATTAGCTAAGACACCCGCCGCGGTGGCTCAGTGGTTATGGCACTCGGCTACTGATCCGGAGTTCCCGGGTTCGAACCCGACCGCGGTGGCTGTGTTTTTATGGAGGCAAAACGCTATGGCGCCCGTGTGCTGTGCGATGTCAGTGCACGTTAATGTTCCCCAGGTGGTCTAAATTATTCGGGAGACCTCCACTACGGCACCTCTTTTTTCTTTCACTCCCGCCTTTATCCCTTCCCTTACAGCGCGGTTCAGGTGTCCGCCGATATATGCAGATACTGCGCCATTTCGTTCCCCAAAAAACCAATTATTATTATTAGCTAAGCCAAATACGGAACCACATCTTCCCTACGGTGGAATAAGCGTTCTTTAAAAAACTTGCATAGATGGTTTCGCCACTTTTTTTTTTGGAGGCACTTTTCAGATATTGGGAGTCGCAAGAGCTAATAGCGGCTGTTCGTACAAGGCCCGTAAAGGTGAAGGCAGGCCAAGGAGCCGGAAGCGAGAGGGTAATGTTTTCGGGAACATCTCAAATGATGGCTTGAAAAAGTAATCCAGCGCTGCATTTCAAGACGAGGCCACGGTAAGAACAGCCCCGCACTGTGTTTTGTGAAGCGATTCCCAGGTGCTGGGTTAAGCACAGGCCGGGAGCGGATGCAGTTTGGCGTCGTATGATCAATGGCCAAAAATTGCATGATGTGAGCCACTAACAGCGGCCATGGAGTTGGGTGAAGTTCTGCAAGAGTAGCGATGATGTGTCGAATAAGTTTTAGATGATAGGGCTGTAGTAAAAAAAATTAGCTGTGGTTTAGCTCTGGTTAACCCTAGTTGAATTGCGAAAGCTTCGTTTCCTCGGCACGTCGTCTACGAAGCGTCTCATTCCGACTCTCTCGAGAACACAAATTGGTCTCTTCCGCAGTTGAAGAGTCACTCCGGGACGTGGCACGTCTTCTTTTAGCCGCATCTTCGTTTCGACGGTTCTCGAGTCTTGCGGCGCGCTCTTCTGGCGTCTCTTCAGCGCGTTGTCTTCCTCGCTTCGTTCTGTCTTTGTTTGCGTCTCTTTCGCGCTCTCCATAACGACTACAATACAGTGCGACGAAGCGCGCATGTATATATATATATATATATATATATATATATATATATATATATATATATATATATATATATATATATATATATATGTATACCGACATTGTCACTGTTTCTCCCTCTTCCTTTGTAACAAAATTGTTCTTCCTGGTCTCTTCCCCCCCCCCCCCCCCCACCCCCCCCCCCCCCCCCCCCCCCCTCCTGGATTTCTGAACTCGTGCTTTGCTGTAACTTAGTATCTCGTGCACGGTCTATAAAAGCTGCGTGTTTCAAAGGCTGTACTACACTCGAAAAAGGCTGGTCCTCCAGCCGAAACGTCGTGAATTAAATCCTGTTATGATTCTTCAATATTTGGCGATTTTGTATATGGTTTATGGTTTATGAGGGTTTAACGTCCCAAAGCGACTCAGGCTCCCTTCGTAAGTTTGTCAAACGGGCCTCTCATTTCCTTTAACTTATCTGCTAATAGCTTAACGAGGGTCTCGGTTCTGGCAGTCTTGATGCCATAGGTAGCTTAAGAGGGCTCTCGCACAGTTTCCGCCCCTCGCCGTTAGATGACGTTCCACGTCACGCTCGCGGTATTACAGGACGTGCTACGTCGGCCGCTATGGTCGAGGGTGGCGCTGGTGAACACTCTCAAGGGTTCGCTTACACCCAATGAATACCCACGAGAGCAGCAGGTTGGACAGCCGTCGCCGTAGCTCAGTTGGTAAGAGCACCGGATGCGATATTCGGAGGTCGTGGGTTCGGATCCCACCGGCGGCATGGTTGTTCTTTCTGCTGCTTTATAAGTAACTTTTTAAGCGATTTATTAATCTAAGTACTATAATATCCCACTGATAAGCACAACACATAAAAAAAACATTCCCCTATGCACCTTGGTTTCGGTGACTGTTGGCTCCCTTCGCAAGTATAATTATATATATATATATATATATATATATATATATATATATATATATATATATATATATATATATATAATTCAGGGAAGAAGACTTCTTGGCACGGTCAGTAGTAGTGACTAAACAGAGACCAACGTTTGAAACAATGTAATTTGACGTTTCGGTCGTGGAACAGCCTTCATCAGAATAACAGAAAAGGACACAGAATATGACGGAGGGTGCAAAAAAAGTACAAACATATAATGCACAGAAGATTAAAAACGTATCACACACGTGACTAGAACGCGAATGTGGGTCACAATGGCTAAACAGGAGGGGTACGTTGCGAAATTTAGTGCGTTAACAATCTTAGCTATGGAATGCGATGACAGATGTTTAAACGTGTCATGCTTATAGTGCAAAGATGAGAAACCAGAATTACTGGACAGCAATACTTAAGAAGCCAGAAGTTGTACACTCTAAAAACGCAAAATAAACACGGTCACTAAAAAACACAGGTCACGGTAAAGCAGCATAAACGGTAACAGTATAAGCTTTTATGACATCCTGAGAAAATAACTCATGACGCTATCCTGCCGGGTCTGTCCGAGCAAAATAAAAGAATGAATAAGAAACATACCCGTGCGGTGATGTAAAAAGATGAACGTAGCGAAATTTTAGCTATATGAATGCAGCGGAAAGTTAAACATACAGGTGCGATTAAATGCAAACGCGGGGGTGTGATATACATGAAGAAAGAGCACGAACAGGAATAGCACTTAACATCGGTGGATATCAGGATGTTTGAACTGGTAGGGTGGTCAATTTCCCCGTGCTTTCGTTTCAAACCAGAAGATACTGTATTAAACTTATAGATCAGGAAAGACTCTCTAAGTCCTCGGCAGTGATTAGATTTAAATGCAGATTCCAGAATAGTAGCTTTAATATGATCAAATGAATGACCTGGGAGCTTAACATGTCTTGATAGGGGCAGGTTTGGGAGGGATTTAACATGGGCTCTGTGGTTATTGAAGCGTAATCTAAAGGGGGTTTCTGTCTGGCCTACATACTGAAGGTTACATATGTATACACTAGAGTAGGTGAATGACATTCGCAGTATCGCAGGTGAAGTCCCCCTGAATTTTAAATGAAAGTTAGAACACGTACTATATATATATGCCCCGCGAGGCGACACATCCTCTCCCTCTACCCCAGCGGAACACATCTGGTGGAGCGAGCGGCGACAGCAGCGGCGTCGACGGCAGCGCCATCTATTGGAGCGCGGCTGCGGCGTTGCTAGGCAACGGCGGCTCAAGGTCAGGCCACGAGCATACGGCTGAAGTGCGCGACGAGCCGAAATGGCTCGCTGGCTTGAGTAGTAAAGCTTTCGCTTTAAAAATGTGGAAATCACAGCTGTATTACTGTTTCCATCTGGCACGGAACACGAGAAAGGGGCTATAGGAAAAAAAAGGCGGAAAAAACGGGACAGGAAGACAACGTGCGGCAAAAACAGCGCTGATCGTCTTTCGCTTTTTGTGAATAATAATAATAATAATAATTGGTTTTAGGGGAAAGGAAATGGCGCAGTATCTGTCTCATATATCGTTGGACACCTGAACCGCACCGTAAGGGAAGGGATAAAGGAGGGAGTGAAAGAAGAAAGGAAGAAGAGCTGCCGTAGTGGAGGGCTCCGGAATAATTTCGACCACCTGGGGATCTTTAACGTGCACTGACATCGCACAGCACACGGGCGCGTTAGCGTTTTTCCTCCATAAAAACGCAGCCGCCGCGGTCGGGTTCGAACCCGGGAACTCCGGATCAGTAGTCGAGCGCCCTTACCACTGAGCCACCGCGCGGGGGCGCTTCTTGTGTTCCTGCCTTGTTTTTTGCGCAGTTTCGTTGGTGTAATCAAAAACGAACTGCCCGAACAACCTTCCCTTTTACCCCAACGTGACTCTGCTTAAGGGATAGGAGTTCTAGAATACAAGAGAGGAGGTAGGCAGAAAGAGGACCAGACGGTGGGGGGGGGGGGGGGGAAGCAGTAAAGCGAAATAGCGAAGCTGTTCTCCACATACGTTGAGTTTGAGGGAGTGAGGAAATAGGAGAGGCGAGAACACAAACAAGGAAGAGAAACTCGCAACTATTATTGCAAACCGAGAATCGTCAAAGAAAATTAACTGCAATATGCCGCCGCAGAGGAAGACAGGCAGCAAATGACGTGAACAAAGGCGATATTGCAGAGAATGGCGCTGCGATTTCAGATAGGATAATGAACCCGCAGATTGGGTCGGAACCTGCGACCACTGCGCGTCGCAACCTTGTGGCTTATATTGGGTCTCTTGCTTTTGAAGCTAATTTTGAGTGCCCACTGGTGTAACATTCGACCATGGCAGGTCGTCGCATCTCAGTCGGTTTGTGGAGCACTGCACATGACATGCGAAGTTGTAGGTTCGCATGCCACCATCGCTGTGTAACTGGCTTCTCTTCTACTTTCTGTGCAAGAGTTTTCAATAAAAAATTATTACTGAATTTCAACATCTATAAAACCCTCATTTTTTGTGCTTCCTTTGGGTGCACGATTGTACGCTTCTCTTGTGTGGTGGGCCTTATAAAGGCCCTCAACCTCTCAGTCCCTTTTCTAAATGCTCACCTTGGGATGGCTTCGTCACCTGGCATCGATTCGTCAGAGATATGCAGCAGCTTAGACACGTCGGCCATCGGGGGGAACCGACAGGGAACGGGCACAAGTCGTCCGAGTTGGGAACGGTCTGCGGCGAAACGGGTAGACATATGCAGGTTGCAGATCGGCTAACGTGCACGGGCAGCCATGCGACGCAGTTTTGCCACTAACTTCTCTTTAGCCTTACTTTAAAACCTGCTCAAGTTCATGATGTGGCGTCGAATACCACGAAAGCCGTGCTTGGTAAAACAATAATGAAATCGTACGAGTTCATTAACATTACGACATAAACACAAAGATTCCGGCGGCGGCGGCTGTCCAGTTTCGACGGAGGCGAAATTCTAGAGTCCCGTGTACTGTGCAATGCCAATGCTCGTTGAAAGAACCTCAAGTGGTCGAAATTGTCCGGAGCCCTTCACTACGGCGTCCCTAATAACCTGATTCGCTTTGAGACCTTAAACCCCCAACACCAAACCAAAGACAAAAGACGGCCAAAGGTCAGATACGAAGAAGAGTACAAGATCGTACAAGAATAAGATGAACAAGATCGCGCCAGACACGTCATGAGCGACAGCGTCTATCATCTTTTTAGAATCTGTAACCTTTTACCACCTTTTTGCTTCTATCCAGACGTCAACGAGCTTTTGTACGATGCCATACAGCCTGCCCAGAAACGAGCTTTGCAGCATTATAGGCCCTCGTATTGTCCATTCGGAGTTGTCTGAAACTGAAATACAAGTAATGCCGTGTGGAAAGACGGAGAAAACGGATGGCCGCAAACCGAAGGTATCCAGATGTAGTCAGCTGAACGATGGTCATTAGATTGCTATTTGGGCACTGCTGCTATTAGGCATCTTACTGCTCTAAAGTAAACGCGGGTGTCCACCGAGATTATCTGAGAATGTTGGTGTTCCATTTCCTCTCCTCAAAAACCAAACATAGCAAGTGGACCACCGGCGTTCATTGGATTCATTGGCGTTCACAACGTGGCAGAGGCCATTTATTTTCACGAAAGCAAAGGCGCACAATTGATTCTGTGGGGCAGTGGACACCTCAATCTCGATTCTATGTACGTGATGTTAGTGTCCAACTGCAAAAACCTGCTTTGTTTGCATCCCGCACGCTGGATGGGCATCGCGCCCACCAGGTGGAAGTTAATGGTTGATCGCGAGGTTAGTCGCCAAATGAGCACTGCGGCCTATTGCTGCAGTGCCGCGTGTCAGCCGCAACGTTGTCAGCGCTAATGCATGCAGCCAACATCTCTCTCACCACTGCCACGTACATCAAAGTTATGCGCCCTTCCTTTCCTCAAGATTATCGCCGTCTAGAACGTTGTCAACGCCAACGACGATGAACACAATGAAAGCTGACAGCTTTCGCTAGGCATATCCAGAATAGCTGAGCTAATCTGCATTAATTCTTTAGAAACTTTTGAGGTAACTTAAGCAGAACGATTAAAAAAAGGATACAACAATATTATTTACGGGAAGCATGTTCTTGAGAGTATCAACAATCACGCACTATTGTGGTCAAGTGAGAGAAAATTTATTCTCGCGGGTATTTTCAGCTGCAACTGAGGAAAGCAATAATTTATGATTTCTCGTGCTCTCGTGAAAGGCGCTGCTGCTGATGAAGGCACGCGGCGGTAACGTACTAAATTGGAACATTCCAGGCATGCACGCTTTTTGATTTCGCCGCAGCGGCAGGCCACCAGATTAGCTTTTCAGGGCAATAAGATGGACGTCAAGTGCCGCTAGAAACCGTGATCTACGGTGAGGTTATGAAGACAAATACGCCAGCAGTTAAGTGCTTTCTTATTTTTTGAGATATGAAGCTGAAGCATATAACAGTTGAAGCCGAAAAAGAGGCCCTCTACGGCTGATGCAACATCTGCCGCCATGCGTAAGAGCGCCAGAGGCGATCAGTGAAAGTTGTTGGGGCCGACAGATTCCGTTGTTTACGTACTGGCGATAATAGCCGTGGTGACACAAGGCAGCTGACGGCAGCCTCATCGATGGTGAGCGGACTCGCAGCCTCAGGCCTTGTTATTTGAACAGCCCCTGCACCGAGGTCGGTTGTGCCGCAGCGGATGCCGCCAGCCCCGATGATACGGGGACGTATGGTGCCTGGGCTGGCAACGCCGTGGCTGGCATCACTGGCTCCTCCGCGGACCATAACAGAGTGTTCAGGGGTGGTGACTTCGGCAAGTGGTTCCTTGGCTTTGACGATGCCGGCTGAAGCAGCCCTGTGGTTTTCCGGGGTTCTCGAGCCAGGAATAGTGACCAAGGCAGTGGGTTCTGCAGCAGCCTTATTTGATGGGTTGGCTATGGCCGCATTTGGGATGCCTTGGTCACAGACGTCAGCCGCGATTATCGAGGAACTCGGATTATTAGCGTTGGCCAATGTTTGGGGCTCTATAATCGACTTCTTCGAAGTCCTCCTTATCGACGAATGCGCGTTGCCGGGTCTAGCGACGCCCCCTGAGTCCTTTCTGGTAGCTTTTTTCTTAGATGTTCTGCTTGGGGCCGAATGCGTCACGCCATGACAGGCAGAATTCCCAGGAGGTTTTGACGGAGCCGAGAGAGACGCACCGGTCAAGGGCGTTGATTTCTTTCTTCCCTTCTTGACTTTTCTGGGAATGGCTGAATGTGCGACGTCCGGGTTAGGGACCTCAGCTGTGATCATTGAGGTACCCGGTCCAGCAGCTCTGGGTAAGTGCTTGGGCTCCACAGTCTTCTCATCTCTTTCCTTTCTTTTTGCTTTAGTCGCTAGAGCGATGTCGTAGCCAATGACGACTGCCGACGCCTCCTCACCGCCCGAGCTGCAGGAATCGGCCAGGACCTCGGGGTCTCCAGTCGGCTTCGTCGATCCCGCTCGTCCGCCCGTAGCCGCGACACGGGGCCCAGAAGCGCCCGCGGAGGCTATTGGTGCGCCTGAGCTGGAAGCACTCACGTTGGCATCGTGCTTCTTGGTCGCTTCCGTCTTGGGCTCGTCGCTGATGGAAGGCTTGCGGAGCATGACTACAGGCTTGTGGGACCAGATGAAGGGCAGCCAGAACAGAGCGTCGCAGGGCTGACTCTCTCTTCTTCTACTTCACCTCGAGCCGCGTGCTGAAAGAAAACGTATTCCAATGCTCCAATTGCAACCAAATCCCGCAGGTTCATACTACAAGGTCAGGTTAAATTATTCAAGACCATATTTGGAAACCATGCTGTAACCAAGATAGTTTTATTGTGCTTAATCTCCAGTAGTCTTGCTTTTTGTCAGCTTGGTCGGACACTCAGCGAGTTAATGTAAAGGCAAGAACAACTTCATTCCGTTGTCAAAGAAGAAGACCAGAACTGTATCGAACAGTATTTTGTTTTATTCGAGGTGTGTTCCATTAGGCATAATGAGAAAGGGAGAGAAAGAAGGAGTGTAAACAAGCCTCGCTTAAAAAAGTTGGGCTGAGGCTTAGCTAAAGTCTTAAGCCTGGATATCTCGAAGCGAAAAGTGTTTAGCAAGGCGTGCCTCTCGTGATTCTGGCGTTTTAGTCGCTTGTCTAGCCTTGCACTTTTCATATATTAGCTGCTTTTGAGCCAACTCCCACGCTACCACTTCTGGGTCTTCTTCTCCTCATTCCATGGCGAAAGGTCAGACGACGGAGGCAGCGCGCGGCGGCGATGACGGCTGCGGCAGAAGCGGCCGCCTGCGCTCCGCGTGACGTCCCTCGGTTTCACGGTCAGACGACGGAGTCAGCGCGCGGTGGCTACGACGGCTGCGGCAGCAGCGACCACCTGCGCTCCGCGTGACGTCACTCGGTTTCGCGCGTGCGCAGCTGTGGCAAGTCTGTTGTGTGGCTCACGCGAAGCCCGGTGTTGACGAGCCTAGTGAAGCTTTTCGCTTCAAAAGTTGCAAAGGTTCTCGATAAAGTGATTACCAGGAGTCCACTTGCGATAGTCGTTTTCAACGTCCCATCGCAGGCCTACCTTCCTTAGGAAGCGAAGACTCACGGTGGCTGTAGCCGGGCAAGTCCACAACAAGTGTTTTGCGTCACACAGTTCAGGCGCAGCAGCACAATGGGGACACTTGTCAGTGAGTTCTAAGCGCTTGTCACGCCATCGATGACGCACAGAGGGAGTCAGAGCCGCTCCTGCCCGAATCCGGCGCACGGATACCTCCTCCTCCCGAGTGAGACTAGTGGGGAGAGGGTACGGACACGGAGGAATTAGAGCGCGTGTTCGCTGGCGCAAAGCTTGTTTCTCAGAAACGTGGGACAGGAACGGATCTGGGGGAAGAGGGGATGGTGGCGGGATGTCTGACGTGTCAAGTTATGTCATTGTATCTACATGAATATTATGCGGGGCGCGAGTATGGCCGCGAATCCAGCGTATACGCACAGGACAGGGGTATTTTTTGTAGTTGGTGAATGGATTGTGTAATTTGGAATGTCCTCCGGAGAGCCTTACGCTGCTTAAGGGCGGCAAAAGAGTCAGTGTAAATATTAACAACATCGAAAGTGGGTACGAGTGGAAGGGAAGCAGTGGCATTGTACATCGCTTGGAGCTGCAAGGCAAGGGGGGTGGAAGTATCCGCGCTATATGTAGCACGGGAGGTAAGATTAGGATTGGAGGGACTGTAAAAAAAAAAAAACTGCGGTCTATTGAATAGTACGGGCACACTCTTGGCGGGTCTCGCAGTGTGCGTATGTGGCAGCATCGTTTGTAAGGCCCACAACAACATTCACCCCATCGCGACCATGTGCCCTGCGTAGGCTCATTTCGGAGGCTTGCCATATCAGAAAGCTCGGTAACACCTGTATCAGCAGCCCATCGATAAATCTACTATCAAAGGAACTTGCGTATCTTAATCAGTGACGTGCCCTTTTTTTAGTCAAGTTGTGTGGTTGTGCGGTATCTTTCTCTCATGCTTATTTTGTGTTGTTACTCGTGCCATTTCATTTATATGCTGCCTCACCTGTAGCAATAAACCATTTGGTTGCTAGTCAGCGCTGGTGTTTTGTGCTTCTCTTGTGTCTCGTCTTTGATTGCGCTGTTTTTCCAATTCGTAAAACATGTACCAACCAGCCCGTATTTGCCCTCTTCTGGCATTAGTAAAGTGCACCAGCTTCTTGTTCAGCCTCCCTGAACCAAAGAAAACGAGCAGCGCAAAAGCACGCAACCACACACGAAGAAAGGACAAGACACAAGCGCTGACAACAACTCTTGTGTCTTGTCCTTCCTTCGTGTGTGGTTGCAGTCCTTTACGCTGCTCGTTTTCCTTGCTTCAAAATGCACCAACTAGCCCGAAAAGAAGTCTTACCTAGCCACCCTGCTTGTCTCAAAGCTTTTTAAACACCTGAAAATTTTGAGTGAATTGTTTAAACGGCGATTTCTGGTCAGAAGTATCTCAGAATGCTACGCATGAGGGAGCTCACACCCAGAAAGAATTGACAAAAAATTTAATTGCTGTTATTACTTCGTAAAAACGAAAACGAAAAAAACTACCTGTGAAGAGCGGAATTCATAAGCTTTTCCATCCTGTTACAAATTTTCACAACTATTCTCGTATTTTCGTGCTTCTGTCGCATAGAATGTTACGCGCAAGGAATCATCTTCTGTACAGGAGCTGTGAGAGACTTTTTCCGAGGTCTTCTTGCTGTAATTTTAGCTTTGTGGTGGGTGCAATTTCCTGTTCGGGACATCGACTAAGTTTAACTTCGCTGTTGAATCTGGGGGTTAAGTAAGCCAGATACAGGTCCGTGGGCAGGAATTGAGTTCGCCCTGCTTCTTTTTGTGAGCTGATGATTCTAGGCTATTGAAAAATATGCCAGGTGTTTCAGCGAAAGTGAACCAACATATTTAAAACAGGCCTTTTCAGCTATGAAGGCGGCTTCTGCGGCGCAATAATACCTGCATTGGCAGACATCAAGAACGGTGTAAATAATGTTAACTACTAAGCTAATTAACTAATTTCTGATAATTAAGATTTTAACTATAAAAGTTATGTTACTGGTTGCGATTACAGGGTTGTAGCCGGTCGTTAGTATAGCCATATCAATTTTTAGAATTGCGAAAACGCGATTACCCTTGGCGCTGCGGCTCTACAAAATTTTCCAATTTCGACAAGTTTACTTGCACTGGAGGTGTTGCTTTGCCTGCGTGCTCATTTTCGAAAGCGAATGTATTTGTACGATGTATCAAAAATTGATAGAGCCATAGCGGCCAGAGTAATCGCGTTTTCGAAACTGATATGGCCATTACTACCGACCGGCTACAAATTTCTAATTGCAACCAGTAGCATGTTATAGATAAAAAATTAATTATCAGAAATTAGTTAAGCGGCTAAATAACTAGTTAACATTATTTAAATGTTGTATGATGTCTGCGAAAGCAGGTGTTATTGTGCCGCAAAAGCCGCACTCATACCTCAAAAAGCTTATTTATGAAAATTCTTGTTCGCCTTCGCTGAAACACATGGTGTATTGGTAGGAAGCTTGATTGACTCTACACATGTTAGGGCTAGGATGTGCGAGTCTCCATATATTTCGAGAAAACGTTTCAATGCAATTGATTTTCCGTTAACTGAACGCAAAATGGCGACCTTTTTTTTTCTGAGCCGAAGCAATTCGCGCTGGCTGAGAAATAAAAGGCGATGTGGTTCTAGATAACGTGTATTAACAGCTTCGTGTAAATTTAGTCGTCGTGGTCCCGTCTCGAATGCGGTGCCGCGCGCGCGGTACAATTGCCTTTTCTGACGGCAGCCAAAAGAATGGCAGAAAATTGGATGTTCATCATTAATCTCAGGACGTCGCTTTAGTGCAGAGCCTATACCTAATGCAGTGCATCTTGCAGTGCGAAATTCTAGAGGCCCGTGTGGTGTGCGATGTCAGTGCACGTTAAAGAACCCCAGGTGGTCGAAATTCTTGGAGCCCTTCACTACGGCGTCCCTCATAGCCTGAGTCGCTTTGGGACGTTTAACCCCCATAAACCTAACCTAAATTTGCCGACGTAAAAAATCGCGGTTTAATCGCGGAGCCTTTGACAGCCCCGCACGAGCGGGAAGGTGTAAACGTGAGACCGAAAAGGTGTATGTTGACATTTCGGAGCAGCCTTATGAACCTGCTACTTTATTCTGTGTAGGCGCAAATGTAGAGCGACGTCATGAACCTTTCAACTTATTGCGATACAACTGTGGCGCAAAGCACTGCACAAACGCACGCTGATTCTGTCGACAAGTGATTCCGAAGTTAGCTAAGAACTTCCGAGGTGTACCGAAGCCATTTAGCGGCTCTTTTTGACGCATTCATACACAGCAACTAGGAACACTCCCAGTGTGAACAGTACATTTCGGCTCATTAGTTCATGATCACACCGGTAAAGAGCAACCCGTCACCAGAGCAAGAAGCGTTGATCCACGTGTAAAAAAATGAATGTACCACCTGCGAAAGACGTCCAAAAAATGACCCCTTCCTTCTGGTAGCGTCAAAAAATAATGAACATTGTTTTTTTTTGGTTAAAGAAAATGGCGCAGTATCTGTCTCACATATCGGCGGACACCTGAACCGCGCTGTATGGTAAGAGATAAATGAGGGACTAAGAGATGAAAGGAAGAGGTGGCGTAGTCGAGGACTCCGGAATAATTTCGACCCCCCGGTGATGGATAGATGGAATAAACTTTAATGTCCAACGAATGAGGTGATCTACCCACCCCCCGACACGCAGGTCAGGGGGCGGGTGCCACCGCCTCAGATGCACGCTGGGAGGTCTTGGGTCCCGGCAGCCTCTTCAGACAGTTGGACGAGCAGGAGCTGGAGCTCATGGTCCCAGCTGCGCAGCAGGGTCTCCCAGGTGTCTCTACTGTCTATATGGTGCGTCCTCCCGGGAAAGTACGGGCATTCCGATATTATGTGGTCGAGGGACCCTCTCGCTCACAAAGATTACATTTATCGCTCCTGCCTTGGGGAGCATGTGGTTCGCCATAACCGGGTGCGAATACGGATAAGTTTGCAGTCGTCTCCACGCGATTGCTTGTCTGTTGTGTAATTTCGGGTTTGGCGGGGGTGCCAGTCTACGCTCCAATCTGTAATGCTGCGTGATTTTCCCGTATTAACGCGACAGCGTTAAGGAGCTCGTGTCGCAGAAAAGCCGGTGCCGTTGGAGTCGGCCGTGAGCGAAAAATCCCTCCTCCTCCTCCTCGCAATGTACGCCACTGCCCCAACAGATGGCGCACGACGGCAGCGCAAGGAAAGGAAGGGACGCCTCTCAGATATTTCGGTGGACAACCCGGACCGAGCCACAAGGAAAGGAAAATGAAATTAAAATTTCTTTTACGGAAAGGAATTGAGGCCCGTCTCACATATTTCTGTGGACACCCGAACCGCACCGTAAGGAAATGAAAAATGAAATGAAAATTCATTTTAGGGAAAGGAAGTGAGGCGTCTGACATATCTCTCGTTCGGGCGCAGTGGGGCCGTGCGGTCAAGCAGGAATCACGCGGTAAGAGGCGAACAATGCAGCGTACATCCAAAGCCCGTTCACCACGAAGCTTGCAGCTTGCTGCCCGTTCGTTCGACGCGGAAGCTATGCTGGCGTTCGTGGCATCGGGTTTGTCGAGAACGATGTGCCGACGAACTACGACTGCAACTTGAGTCCCGCGCGTTTCGGCAAGGCGCTTGGCAGCGCTTCTACGTGGTTTGCCGCTCCGCGTCTCCGTTTCACCCTACATAGCACAGCGATTTGTCTAACGGGCGAGGCGTCGCGCCGAATGGGCGATGGCGTTCCGTGGAATCCATGGCAGTGCTGCAACACGCTGTCGCGTTCCACTCTTAAAGGCGAAGCTTAAGCGTCCTTCAATAATAATAATTGGTGTTGGAGAAAGGAAATGGCGCAGTATCTGTCTCGTATATCGGCGGACACCTGAACCGCGCCGTAAGGGAAGGGATAATGGAGGGAGTGAAAGAAGAAAGGAAGAGAGAGGTGCCATAGTGGAGGGCTGCGGAATAATTTAGACCACCTGGTGATCTTTACCGTGCACTGACATCGCACAGCACACGGGAGCCTTAGCGTTTTGCCTCCATAAAAACGCAGCCGCCACAGTCCGGTTCGAACCCGGGAACTCCGGATCAGTACCATTTCCTTTTATTACTTCTCCCCCTATCCTCTCTTCCTGTTCCCTCACCTCTTTAATTTCATTTCTCCATTCTGCCTGCTGTCCTTTATTTCCGCTGCCCCAGCTCAGGTGCTTCAGTATCGATGGCAGATGCCGGGGCTAGCAAAAATCTTTTCCTTCCTTTTTACTATTATTATTATTATTATTTTTTTAATAAAACCACTACCACCACCACCATTTCCTTTCCCACAAAACCAATTTTCAATTTTCATGCATACAACAGCTGTATCTTACCGGTAATCACCAACGGGGCAGAGACATGGAGGCTAACGGATAGGGTTCAGCTCAAGTTCGGGACAACGCAGCGTGCTATGGAAATAAAAATGATAGAACTAACGTTAAGTGACCGGAAGCAGGCAGAGTGGGTAATGGAAGAAACGTGGGTTAATGACATTATAATCGAAATCAAGACGAAGAAATGGGCTTGGGCAGAGAGAGGGAGGGTTTATTGACGGGAAAGGCAGAGAGGTTGGCCTGAAAAATAAATATCTAGCCTGCTACTCTACACTGGGGAAAGGGAAGAGGAGAAAAAAGTGGGTCACAATGAAGGATGATGGTAATTGAAGGAGGCAGATGAAAAAAATACATAAAAAACAAGGCCCACACACTAACATCACAAACGCGAGGCAAGGTCTCTGTCGCTTAAGAAGCATGAAGACGCTCGCGTTGCCTGTACAGTTTTCAAACAATCTGGCCAAGCGTCGAGGATGAAGTCCTCCGAGAGGGGCCTTGCGTCCTTAGACATCAAAGCAGATGCGAGCATTAGCTTTTCACGTGCATATGCTGGACACGCCACTAAACATGTTTTATAGTCTCTAGCACGCCACATGTGGTACAGTCCGAGGAGTCTGCTTGTCCTATTAAGTGTAAGTATTTGCGCGTGAAGGCGACGTTTAAACGCAATATATGGATACTGCATGCAATAGGGCGTGGTATTCCGCGAGGAACAGAAAAGCTCATCACCGGATCTAGCCGTTTAAAGCGGATGTGTCGAGTGTCTAGCAGGGCCCAGTACCTTGCCGTCGCACTCCTCATTAACTCCGAAAGGAGACAAGTGGTGTCCGGTCTAGAGAACGGCACAGCTGTACGCGGGCCACTGCTGAAGGCGCTCCTTGCTTCAGCGTCGGCGGTCTATTTTCCATCGAGTCCGCAGTGTCCAGGAATCCACTGAAGCACTATACGGTGGCCTTTTTCCTGAGCAAAAGACAGGAGACTAATGATATCAAGAGCCAGAGTTTGGTAGGCGGTGTGGCGTAGGAAGCATCCCAAAATTTGTAGCGCAGGTTTACAGTCAGTGAAAATGCACCACTCCTGAGGCGGTTCTCCGCAGATGTGGCGAATCGCTTCCCGAAGGCCCGCAAGCTCTGCAGCGGTTGAAGTAGACTTGTGTCCTAAAATGAATCTGCGAGTCGTCTGATGAGCGAGGATTATGAAAGCTGCTGCTGTTGGGCGGGCATGTAATGCGAAGACAAGATAACCGCTGGTCCTTAAGGGTAACGGAGTGGATTACAAGATTAGGCAAGCGTAGCAGGGCGCGGCAGAAAGTTAGGTGGGCGGATGAGATTAAGAAGTTTGCAGGCATACGGTAGGCGCAGCTCGCGAAGGACAGGGTTAATTGGATAGAAATAGGAGAGGCATTTGCCCTACAGTGGCCGTATTTATGCTGCTGCTGCTGATTTTGCGATATATTGAGGCAAGAAACGAAGAAAGCTAAAGCTACCCTTACGAGTAAAATGCGAAGTATTGCTGCTTTGTGTCCCGAGGCGTCTAAACTATAGCACTGAACGAACGCTCCTCATTGGTGTAGAGCAGCGCGGTGCTATCCTTCACCGGCTGCGGCGTTCGCTCGCCCGTTTGCTGCTCCCAGCGAGAACACGGCCACCTGGGGATCTTACGGACGCAAAAGCCGCCCGTGTGGTGTGCGGTGTCAGTGCACTTTAAAGATCCCCAGGTGGTCGAAATTATACCGGAGCCCTCCACTACTGCACCTCCGCCTTTCTTCTTTATTTAGTTACGGCGCGGTTTGGGTGTAATAGTTGGTTTTGGGGAAAAGGAAATGGCGCAGTATCTGTCTCATATATCGTTGGACACCTGAACCGCGCCGTAAGGGAAGGGATAAAGGAGGGAGTGAAAGAAGAAAGGAAGAGAGAGGTGCCGTAGTGGAGGGATCCGGAATAATTTCGACAACCTGGGGATCTTTAACGTGCGCTGACATCGCACAGCACACGGGCGCCTTAGCGTTTTTCCTCCATAAAAACGCAGTCGCCGCAGTCGGGTTCGAACCCGGGAACTCCGGATCAGTAGTCGAGCGCCCTAACCACTGAGCCACCGCGGCGGGTTATCCGCGGTTTGGGTGTCCGCCGAGATATCTGAGACTAACTGCGCCACTTCTGTTCGTTAAAAACAACTAAAATTTTTTTTCACTTCACCCTACATCCACCGCGGAGGCTCAGTGATTATGGCGCTCGTCTGCTGACCCGAAGAACGATCCCGGCCGTGGCGGACGAATTTCGATGGAGGCGAAATTCTAGAGGCCTGTGTACTGTGCGACGTCAGTGCACGTTAAAAAACCGCAGGTGGTTGAAATTTCCGGAGATCTCCACTACCGCACCTCTCTCCGCTCAGTCCCTCCTTTATCCCTTTTCTTACAGCGCGGCTCAGGCGTCCGCCGAGATGTGAGACAGATATTGCGCCATTTCATTTCCTAACAACCAATTTTCAACTTTTCTCCCTATACCCGTTTGCTTACGGCACGGTTCAGGTGTCCACGAACCACCGAGATATCTGAGACAGAAACTGCGCCACTTCCGTGGTGCATTAAAAACCACTAAGTTATTCATTCACTCCATCCTTTACCCCTTTTCTTAGGGTGCGGTTTTGGTGTCCACCGAGATATGAGACAGTAACTGCGCCACTTCCGTTCGTTAAAACACCACTAATTTCTTCTTTCACTTCTTACTTTACCCACTTCCTTTCGGTGTGGTTCGAGTGTTGACCATGATATGTGAGACAGGAACTGTGGCTCTTCCGTTTGTTAAAAAATCACTAAATTCTTCTTTCACTTCCTTCCTTACCCCATTTTTTACCGTGCGGTTGGGTGTCCGCCGTGATATGTGAGACAGTAACTGCGCCATTTCCGATCATTAAGGACTAGTAAATTCTTTTTTCACTTCCTCTTTTACCTCCTTCCTTTCGGTGTGGTTCGGGTGTAGACCGTGATATGTGAGCCAATAACTGGTGTAACTGTGTCACTTCTGTTCGTTAAAAACCACAAAATTAACGTGGTTGTCTCGTTTCTCCGAGGAGGAACGCTGAAGCCGTTATGGACGCATCTACGTTTGGAGCGGACCAAGCGGCGTGTGCCCCGCCCATTCAGAGCAGCGGATGCCCATTCCCATGGTTCTGATTTTGGTTTTGTGGGGTTTAACGTCCCAATGTGGCATAGGCTACGAGAAACGCCGTTGTGGAGATCTCTGTATAATTTCGACCATCTGGGGTTCATTAATGCGCGCTGACATCGCTCATTTTACGGGTCTCTAGCATTTCACCTCACTCGAAAAGCGACAGCTGCGGCGGGGATCGAACCTACCTTTTTCGGGTCAGGAGCCGAGCACCGCAACCGCTGAGCCACCACTGCAGCATCGGTTTCCACTGTAAACGGTTTCCGCTGTAACTGCCGTACCCCCTCCTCCACTTTTCAGCTTAAGCTCCCACCTTTCTATTTTCCACCACAGCCCCCTTCTCTGCACTTTCATTCTCGCCCTCTCATCGTTATCGCCCTATTTTCAACCTTCTCTGTGCTCTTCGCTTTGATACAGCTGTGACGCTTGAGCCAACGAGGATGGCGACGATGTGCAGATCTTAGGCGCACGTTCTAGCCGGGGATACGTGGCAGCGACAGAGTCCCAGCATATTGCGTGCAGTGGCCGCTGGGGCAGCTCGCTCCAACGCGGTTTTGCTGCTGCCATGTATTCGCGGAAAAATTGAAAATTGGTTTTTGGGGAAGTTCACCCGCCGCGGTGGCTCAGTGGTTAGGGCGCTGGGCTACTGATCCCGGAGTTCCCGGGTTCGAACCCGAAGAAGAAATAGCTAAAGTACTCGAAGAGTTCAACACAAATACATAAAGTAGCAAATAAAATCAAGACGGTAATGAGAGACGTAGTAGGGCGCAGCAAAGGGACACTAGGCCATTAAAGCAATAGGAAGTAAAGAAACCCTTAGGGGCAATGCAAAGGGGGAAACAGCTGGCGAGGATCAGGTAACAGCCGACCTGTTGAAGGATGGTGGAGAGACTGTGACAGGGAAACTAGTCGCCCTGTATACGCAATGCGTTATGCGCCACCCCATCATGTAATGCCCCAGGAGGGGCCCTTAATGGCAAATAAATGATGACAATTGATACTTATCAAGAAGGGCATCAGGTAAGCCGACACGATCTCTGCGATGCTCCGATGTCAGTGCACCTGAAAGAACCCCTGGTGGTCGAAATTTTCAGAGCCATTCACTACGGCACACCTTATAACCTGAATGCGAAGAATTAGAGATAAAAGCTGTTTGAGAATATCTTAGCAACCCACGGGTCGCTGATGCCATCGCCTTTCTAAGTAACTCAAAGGACGAACTGCAAAAAATATTCAGACCTATACAGGCAGAACAGAATGGTGGGTCTAAAAATTAATACTCGGAACAATGAACTATTTAACGGTACGCAGATAAAGGAACGGCAGTTTACGATAGTGGGCGAAGAGTTTAAAGAGGTAAATGAATGCGCCTACTTAGGGCAGCCTGTTACCACAGGTTCAGATCATGACAGCGAAATGTCGAATAATAGCGTGGAGTGTATTTGGCAGGCACTCTCAAGTAATGAATAGTGGTTTACCAATAGCCCTCAAAAGGAAAGTATATAACAGTTGTATCTTACCGGTAATAACCTTTAAGGCGGAAAAATGCAGGCTAAGGAAAAGAGTGATTTAAGTTTAGGAAAACGCAATCAGCTATGAAAAGAAAAATAGGTGTAACGTTGCGAGACAGGAAGAGAGCAGAGGCTTGGGGAGGGCGCGTAATTTGAAGGCAAGGCATCCGATGGTCGGTAAGGGTAAGGGGACCGGATTTCAACAGGTTGCAAGCCTAGCAGGGGGTGGCCAAATATTAGGTTGGTGGAAGGGATAAAGAATGTTGCGGGGATAAGGTGGCCGCGCCTGGCACAGGGGAGGGTTAATTCGAGAGATATGGGAGAGGCCTTCGTCCTGCAGCGGGCATAGGCTGCTGCTGGTGATGATGCCGATAAGTCAGGCCGACATGACTGTGCTGTGCCCAAACACCTGGGATTACACACCCAGGGCTAACACCTGTCGAAAGGAGAAGACAGTGCAGACTCAAAGCATTGGGTGCTTAGGCGATATTTAATCATTGATCGACAACTACACGAAAAGAGCACAGCTCCTTATATCAAATCATGCTCTCTGAGGTTCCCGCCTTGCCCCTGTTATGTCTCAAGATTGGAAACCATTAATTCGTGGCGCGACAGTATATATATATATATATATATATATATATATATATATATATATATATATATATATATATATATATATATATATATATATATATATATATATATATATATATATATATATATATATATATATATATATATATATATATATATATATATAACGACACTATTACGACAAACGCGACTGTTCACTTTAAAGGTTTATTGTGCCAACAAACACCAAATACGGGAATGGTATTCCCTTCGTCAGGGAAGCCTTACAATGAAACAGTTTTGTCAATATAAGGACACAGAGCGAGCGAGGATGTATAAACTCCGCCCTCAAAGCCGACATGAGAGTGAGGGCAAGGGGCCGTATAATGGACCGCGCAGCAGTTCTCGCAAGGGCAGTGGCTGAATAAAACACAGAAAAACGCAGAGAGAAACAGGGAGCTAAAAATTGTAAAGGAGTACGACACTCAGGAGTAGTACCACACTCCCGCAGGACGCCGCCAGGTCCGCGCGGGCGTCCCGTATCAGGTATCCTGAGACTGCTTGCTGGTGACGCGCGCGAGAGACACTTGCTGCGCGCCGCAACGGCAACCTGCGACCGTGTCGTACGCGTATCTTTGCTTCTTTTCTTCGTTAGGCACTTCTGTCGGGCTTTTTTACCGAACATCCTGGCGCTCTTCTTCCCATAAATATACTAGGCCGTTTCAACCCGTGTGCGGCAGTGCGCTTCCCGTGAAAAGGCGGCAGATATATATATATATATATATATATATATATATATATATATATATATATATATATATATATATATATATATATATATATATATATATATATATATATATATATATATATATATATATATATATATATATATATATATATATATATGTACACATAACACATTTTGACAACAGAAATACAAAGCAGAATCGCAGATCTGCGTGCGATACATATCTCACTCGATAAAACAGAAGTATAAAAAGAACAGGAGCAAATGAAGAAACGCCTTACTGAAGGCTGGGACAGCAACACTGCTCATAAAGGCGATGAAAAGAAATGAGAACAATACTCGCTTTTAATACAAAGCGCAATCAGAATAACCTTTAGGAACTCGAATCACAAAAAAAGAAGGATCGCAAATTTACCGATCGAAAAATAAAAGAAATGGTACCAGTCACTTCACTCCACCAAAGGAAATGATTAGCGTAGCGGCATATTGGACGACTAGGAAGGATTGAGTCCTTCTGGTTACATGAACATCTATTAGAAACGACCCCGCAGTAAACGTGAGGACATCGCGAGCCTAGTTTAAATTCACGGAACACAAGCGTATACAGGCAAAACGAATTACGTGGGAGAGACGCAAGGTGTAGTCATTACCATACTGTTCTCTACTCGGACTCTAAGACAAAATGGTGCACTTTTCGGCTCGCAAAGGGCAGTAGAAAGCATCCCAAAACGCTGGAAAGTGTCGCATGGACACATCACACTCGTCAGCACCGGACGCCATGTCGCACATAAGGTAGCAGACAGTGGCGAAAAAAATCTGCTCGGGACTGTAACTTTTGGCGTTCCCAAGACGGATGTCCTCGTCGTCCCTGCGGAACTTGACATACGTGGAGTAGGCGAGCTCCAACGCTACGTGACTTGGGAAGATATCACTTGCAACCATCTTGAGGCACGAGAACGGCAGCCAGATGTACGAGAGCGAGAGGCCGGCCTCGGATGGTGTGATGGCGTCCTTTCCATCCAGAAGCAGAGATAAACTGTTCAAGGTGCGAACTAGCTCAGTGGCATAGGCGAAGCCCATGCCCCCGTATATTATGGCGCTTGTTACGTCAGGATAGTAGTATGGAGAGCCGAGCAAGGCCAGGGACAGGGATACTGTCCCGGAGATGGCGTGGTGGGAACCCACACTTGAACTATCCACTTCGAATGTGGCAGCATGGGCGGACCGCAAGTCTAGGAACCCTCGCGACTGCTGGTACCCGATCCCTCTGGACAGCCAGATCTCGAAGAGGTTTGATGCGACGTCATTCGTCTGGTTGCCGTAGAGCCGCAGCAGGTGCTCTTCTTCAGCATACGGATCACGAGGCCAAATTACGGGCTGCATTTTCCCAAGAAGCAGAGCCAGCTTAGAGCCAATGGCAGAGCTGACTTTGGAGACTGCCATGTTGTGGACGTTGCTAATGGCTGCCATAATCGCGGCGCGTTCTGTGGCCGAAAGACTGGCGCGTTTTTCACTGGCCAAGATGGTGTTATAATTTAGGATCACTTGCATGGAACAAATAAGCTTTTGAAAAAAAGGGCCACGTTCTGGGTCTTTCAGAAGATGTTTGAAAAGAGTGTTGCTCATTATGGCGCCGATAGATTGAACGAACCACCAGTTGATGTGTAGGTAAATGTCTTCTGCCGTGTAGGCTGTGAAAAGCGTGTTCATGGCGACGAGGAGTTCCCTGTCTTCAACGTAAACCGTATCTTCCTCACTGAGGGGCGGGTCAAGAATCCACAGTGGTCGCAAAGCCTCTAGCCAGTCTTCCGCCGAGACGTTCTTCACAACTGATGGCAGACTTTTGATTTTCATCCATAATGGGCTGTGGAACTTGTTTCTAACAATCGTGCTGAGATTTCCAAAAATGTCTTTTTGAATAAACTTCGTCTTTGTTAAGAACTCCAGGAAAGACTTCTCTATGCTCCCCTTGTAGACAATTTCAGCAAAGATGCTTACGTAAGTTGTATACAAATTTTCATGCGCCATGAGCGCCTCCTGGAAGTCATTCCAAACTTCGACGACAGGCGAGTGGCTTAGCGAAATAATCCTCTTCATCTCTTCGTTCTGGGGCAGCACTATATTCAAGCGGAACCAGAGGGGATGAGCCCACTTGTCTGCCAGCTCTGCCATGGCTCGCAGCGGCACGGAGTAGTCAGTTTCGCTCGCATTATCGCCTGGGAAGCCAATGCCGCTTTTGTGCATAAAGTTCAGCAATGTATCTAGGCTCTCCGTGTCATCCGAGGAGCGGTTGTTCAGGCAGAGGTCCATCATGCGTGCAGGCCGCTTCGAAATGTTCAGCACGGTATGGGCGCCGAAGTTTTCCACGCTGACAATGCTTTCCATAATGGCGTCCGTTTTTACGCTCTGTGTGAAACGCCTGCGCCTTCGTTCGTGGCGCGTCTGCCATGCAGAGCAGATGAATCGGCCGAAATGTTCGCAAGGACCCTTTTCGTTCGGTGTCTTTGTGGCGTCGCTCAGCCCGATAATGCCGGCGTGTTGTAAGCATCCGCGGCTGGTGCAGAAGCCTTTGCTGGTTGTTGCATCGCTAGCGTGATGCATCACCACCAGGTAAGCTAGCAAAGCCGCGGCCAGCACAGACAGGAACACGAGCACTATGATGATTGCGCCTTTCCAATGGCGCTTGGCGGCAGCTTCGCTAGCGTGACGAATGGTCTGAAAAAAAAAAATGGAGTCAACTGAACAGGGTAAATAAAGAAGCAATTAAGGTTTCTTTAGTTTCAGTGAATGCTGCGATCATGAAATATTAATGAAAACATTGAAAATACGCCTCCCATGGGATCCACAGCTGTAGTCAACAAGAGGAGAGTCACAGTAGAGTGACTACTTTAGGCCACCGCCGCTAACCCATGGCCATTCCTCGTGCAATTAGAATGCCGTCATGCGAACGGTAAAGGAAAGAGGCTCGCGCGGTAGGCTCCTGAACAAGTCAGAAAGCTTCGTGTACCGGTGTCGCCACCAGCCACGAGGAAAATTTTTCGTGGCAAAGAATACAAAGCTACATAGGCTGAGCGCCTGCAATTTTGTCAGTTCGCAATTGCCAATTGTCTGCGAAATAACACTTGCCCCCTTGATGTTTCGTCGATGTTTGGTACCGCCCTGCGTCGTCACACCCCTCTGTCCTGCGTCTGCTTCGGTGTATAGCCTCCCGATGTCTCACCAACTGGCCTACACATCTGCCTTCCTAAATAGTTCGCCCTGCGACCGCCTGGAACGTTGTTTGCTCACCAGTTTCTTAGATCAGTCGACGGTGTATAGGTGGCGTCCTCTATCGAAGCTTATTGCATCTGAACGTGCCTAAAGACAGCCGGACTGAAGGCAGCTATGCGCGAAAAGCGCACAGCTAATCTTTAGCTCGGCCATGGCCTGAACAGTTGTACGTTACCGAAGAAGCTGTTTTAGCCGGCCGTGTGTCTAAAAATTTGAAGAGCGTAAGTTCTGACAGAATTATTTCTTAACAGTAAATATTGCCAATATAGTGTGCTTTTAAAAGGAAGCTCTTTAAGGTGCACTAAAGAGAAATCTGAACTCGTCTTTTTATCGCGGGAACTATATATACACGTTCCGGGCATTCTTACAAACTTCGAGTTATCTTGTCCGGCCGATTGCCCCAATTCAATCGGATCAAACGTCCCAGCTGGTTCCTTTTTTTTAACTTAACGTGTTAAGTAGTCAGAGGCAACCAACGCGTGGAGTGTCTTTCAGCCAGTCCAATGGCGGCTTCCCTTTCGCTTTTATTTGTTTTTAGGTTTCTGTGAATAAAAAGCTTCAGTCACAGACAATATATCCGGAAGTTAGGAGCACGGAAATAAAAATACACGTGCACTCTCTGATTTACGTATCACTCCACCGATGGCAGAGCCTCAAGCCGTCACGGGACTGGCTGACGCGTTGGTTGACTCCGCCTACCGACCGCGTTGAGTTTAATCCGATTTAATTAGGACAATCGGCTGCACAGGACAATAATTCGAAGTTTCTAAGAATGCCCGAAACGTGCAGATAGAGTTCCCGAGTTAAGAAGATGAGTTCAGATTCCTCTTTAGTGCACCTTTAACTGCGACCGTAAGCTGGATTCACCGCCTGAGAGGGCGTGTTTCGGTTCTGCAGATTTGGCAAGCATTCCCAAGAAAACTTTTCGCTGATTGTGATCACTTCGAAAGCCGCAGGGTAGACCTGTTCGTCGTTGTTTGTCGCGTGAAGACCATTACCGAAAGAAAATTCGTGTTGCGAGGACAACACATTAGCTATAGTTCTTCATGGTTGAGGAGCTAAGGTTTCCTTCTTGGGGCATTATTCAGCGAAAGCTGATTGGCCCTCCGCGTTCCACAGTAGCCCCCTGCCGGGTTGTTCTCGCGGCAACCACCCTCAGGTTGTGCATTCCGCTACCCGCGTAAGAACCTCCTTAGTCAAGGTTGCCACCCTCTGTGCCTTCTTATGGCAACCTCTCCTTCCTCTTCCCTACAAGGGAAGAGGGTGATTTCCCTCCCTTCGATTTACTATCTGCCAACCGTGGCAGGTGGCTGTGGTTCGTAAAAACCGTGGAAGGTGGCAGGTGCCAAGTATACATAACGCTACGCCGCCGGAAACCGGGCTCTTTCTGCAAGGTTGGGATTCTAATACTAAGGAATTAAAATATCATCGTTAAAAATAAATATATCATCGCGATTTTCGGGCCAGCATCTCAACGGAATGCCTGCAAAGAACAGAACACTAACTGTCTGCTGTTCTGCGTTTAGCTGTAGCTAGAAACTAGCATGATTTATACTCGGGCGTACGCTCTTCACGGTCTACGAACGGACAGTATGGAGCGATGGCGCTTAAATTCCGTTATGTAGCGTCCTACGTCTCTTGACGCTGTCGTGCACGAAATGCAGCTTCCGAAAATGCGTTCTGATTTTCACCTTTCATTGAAATTCACCCCATTCTTCTTTCAAGTGCGAGCGGTGCTGGGACTTACCATCTCTTGCAGCTTCTCCGCAGCCTCCTGTATGGTTAATCGCCGTGCGGCGAGCCCATTTTTTATGCTATGGGCTCGTCGCGACGCCCTGCGAGGGCCCTTTGAAGGCTGGCTCGGGGTGGCATGTGTCCTCGGGTCCATGCTCGTTTCATTTTCGGCTGCCCCTGCGTCCACGAGACTAATGTGTGAGCCCAGTGTTCATCAAGAGTGGCCGGTTCACCGATATAGGGCTAGTGCGCCAAGTCAGGCATCTGTACACAAAGCGTGCAAGACCTTATTCAGGCAGGTGTAGAGTATACACTTCTTATGAATATAGGCTTCAAGTGTGCATTAAATTGTTCGTGAGTCGGTGTCCAATAGCGTGAAATTGTACTTACGGGCAGTGGAGTACATCGTTCTAAAATAAAAAAGAAAGGATACTGCCAGGAGTTCGGCCCTTTCTTGTAGGGCAAATTACTCATGACGATGATTGCACTGCGCCCTCACCGGAGCCTTTCCCTTGAGAGCACATGGGCCAATCCGACATATAGACATTTCCATTGGGCAAACGCGAACGAAAAATACATTAAACGGACCTTTAAGCTCCACCGTAATGGTAAGACAAGCCAGCATCAATGGGTATTTGCAACTTATTCTTAATAGGCCTTCTTTTTCGCACACACTAATTAGCATACCTCAGTAGGTATACTAGACCACGTGGTACACTACTAGGCACACAGGTTCTTCCTTGCACTAAGTCGAACGAATGTGCCTCAACTGCCTGGGGTAAGGTGTCTGACTCGCAACCGAAGAGTCATGGCTTCGATTCCCTTTTAATTACCTCAATTTTTTTCCCAGCCAAAGATTCCTTTTATGGAAACGTTGGCTAACACTCTGAGGCTGCATCCTCCCTTGTTCGCTTTGTGTTGTCAAAAAACCCATCTACCTGCCCGCTCTTTATAGTAACATTTGATTCATGCTACGATCTCATAGTTTCGAAATCGAAAACGAATTTTTTTTTGTCGTCATTCCACAGCTCAACGTGTGACTTCACAAACCTTTAGACCAATCCTCAATTAGTCTGACAACGCGCTCGGCTTTTCTCGGAACGTCCGCTCTGACGCTGTCGCGTTAACACGTGCTTTAAGGACTATTGCGAGGAGGTGCACAGAGCATGCGCTACCTCTCCCACTGTGCCAATCCCAGGCCTACGCAACAGTCTTGCGAGCAATGCGGCGGCACCCATGGGGCACTCGTAGGAAAGCTTTGCAGTCTAATACTTATCTACCGAACGAAGCGAAAAGTTGCACTGAAAGCAAGTCCTCCGGCACTGATGTCGTCGTCCTATTTTACATATGTCACCTTGTCCCTGGCAGGGCCGCTATCAGGTAAATGCTATGCGCCATCTCACAGAGGGACTCGAAGCGCAGTGAAAGCTACGAGCGTAAGACGAAAGCTTCCAAACCTGCCAAGTTGGCTGGCTTGAAGTGTGACCAACACAGCTCGGGAAAGAATCGCTTCGCGCTAGTAGCATCCATTGCATTGCGAACCACTTGTGAGATGGAGTGTAGAACGGGAACGCTAGAAGATGCAAGCTACAAGAGATCACCTGTGCATCACCTGGCTAATGTTCTCAATCACAAATAGGTGAGCGTGCAAGTCAAGCCATCGGCTAAGACTTATTATGGCGCCAAAGGTATCGCCTTTCAACGCGGAGACTGTCCCGAGGATACACGTATTGTAGCAGAGGCAACGAAATTATGAAGCAGCACTAGAAGCGCCAGGAAAGAAGGTGATGAATTATGGTTTGGTTTGGTTAATGGGGGTTTAACGTCCCAAAGCGACTCAGGCCATGAGAGACGCCGTAGTGAAGGGCTCCGGAAATTTCGACCACCTGGGGTTCTTTAACGTGCACTGACATCGCACAGTACACGGGCCTCTAGAATTTCGCCTCCATCGAAATTCGACCTCCGTGGCCGGGATCGAACCCGCGTCTTTCGGGCCAGCAGCCGAGCACCGTAACCACTCAGCCGCCGCGGCGGCTGCTGAGGAATTATTGTTGGGGTTCCCTTTTCTTTCACTTCATACTAATTCCATCACAAACGAAACTATGCGGTAGATCTTGAAAGCATCTGGTGCAAGAAGAAACATTCAATCAGAAAGAACCAGAGCCTGGACCAATTTCTGAAAGGATAGGATTTTTCTTAATATTTATTCTACGCTGCAAAAAAGGCGCTTGAAAAACTCGGAGGTTGTCAAGGCTGCGACTGCTCTCTATATAGGGTCGCTCATGCATTCCCAGAAGTAAAATCGGTCGCGCGGAACTTTAGGTAAAGCGGGAATGCCGGTGAGATGTGGTTAAGTATTTGGGTTGGCCAATGTAAGGTCCATCATGAACGTGGATTTAGTCGTCACATTCACTTGCGCCAAAATTGTTAAGTGAAAAGGGCGCCACGAAAATAATTTATTTCTGCACAGGGTGTGGAGCATAGCGGCTGCGGTGGCTGAACGTAGCCACAGTAAAGCGTCTCATCCGGGATTCCGCTGAAGAATCCACGTTTTCGCCCTAACACTGGCTAATCTAAATATGAAATCTTGCCGGCATTCTTTCGGTGAACGAAGTGCTCTTCAATAAACTCGCATAGACGGTAGCGCCACTTTTTCCTCCAGGTAATATTGAGAAACTCTGACCCCTAATAGCGACTGTTCGGCCAAGCCACGTTTTAAAGGGACGGTAGGGGAAAGACATAAGAGCAGCGGGATAACGTTTTCGTGAACTTCTCAGGTGGGTGTCACTTGATTAAGGCTATGGCGGTAGCGAAGCTGCGATGATTGGCCAACAATTGCATGATGTGAACTACTAAGAGCGGTCATGGTGTTGGCAGAAGCCCTGCATGATTATGGGGCCAGCTCACATACTTATAGAGGACGTGAGGAGGCGTGGGGTATAGGGACGGTATAGGGTAGGGGTTCGACTCTCCGCCGTAAGCGTTGCAGCCCAGGTGGACTCCTTCGTTAAGGGGGACGGCGCAAATTGTATGATGAAAAACAAGCTCGCGCATGTAGGGGAGAAATCGCACTAGCTGTCAACTATTTATTGCTGAACGAAAACTGTCAAATAAGAAAGAACTACTATACCTGATACGCACTGCGTCAACAGAGGGAAACGGAACGAGACGAAAACAAAAACAAAGTTATATACAATGGCGCAGAGATTTCAGACAAGTGGTAATGAACCCGGAAGTTGGATCAAAACCAAAGATCATCGCCCACGGTATCTAATGGCTTACAAACTAGTACTTTCTCCTCCTTTCGAGGCCTAACCTTGAGTGTCCAGCACTGCCATATCTGACCACAGTGCCCGCCGCAGCTCAGTTGGTCTAGAGCACTGCGCACAAAGGTCGTCGGTTCGGGTGCCACCGGGGGCTTGTAATTGCCTTTTCTTCTAATTTCTGTAAAACAACTCTTCTTCTACAATAATTACCGAGTTTTATCCTGTATTAACGCATAAAAAAAGGCCTGGGGTTCAATGTGGCTTGAACCTAGTTATAAAAGTGAAAGCTCTGTTAAGCATGGTCGGCACTGACTCAAATCAAATGTCAAGGTAAATGTCAAAGGCCAAGGTCAGGTAACCGATGGTCACCGTCATATGATCCCGTGGTCATACCACCATAGCTTGGGCCATACCACCACGCAGTTAAGTTCTGTTTCACCTTGTGAGGCAGTGAAGGTCACTGTCTTGGGCACATCGAAATCGGAAGTTGTGCTCCGAGGAGCAAAGCTCTCGCTTTAAAAGAAAAGAATTTAGACATAGGCTTACCATGTTTAGCTGCTTAGCACATCAATAAGCGAAACTTTTACAGCTTTGGTTTACCATACAGCCCTGCATTCTGCCGTGGAATCACCTCCAGGTTGGCGCATTCCTGCGCCCTCGCCATATCCTCCTCCTTCGACGCTAGCCACCCTCTCGGTTCTTCCCGTTGCAACAACCGTCCGGTTCACTAGGACACCCGTCACCCCCCTCTCCCTGCCGCTCTCTCTCTCTTCTCTCTCACTTCCTTCTTCTATCTCTCCCCTAAAAGGGGAGGGAGATCTTTCTCTCTCCACTTTGCCACCTGCGCTCCGTGGCAGTTGCAAATTTTAAACTGAATTGAATTGATTTAATTTAAATCCAGTTCAAAAAACAAAGTTCGATTAAATTCCTTAAAATTAAAAGGTCTTACGGATGACGCTGTAGATACCATGGTAGCATGCACGGCTGCATGGCTAAATCAAAGCTATCATAGCTTTCGCTGTAAAATCAATTCCCCTGTACTTCTCTTGTATGTGTGCCCTAACGAGGTCCTCATCATGTTGGCCCCTTCTCTGAATGCTCACCTTGGGATGGGTTCGTCGCCAGCACCGATTCGTCCAGCATACGTAGCAACGCCGACACCTCGACCATCGGGGAACCGAACGGGAACCCGCAAATGTCGTCCGATGAGACAACGGAGTGCGCCGGTGCCTGCTGCGGCGAAACGTGAGACACATGCAGGTTGCAGATCGGTTACTGTGGCCACGCACCTGCCTCACTTTTGCCACTGAGTTCCTTAGCTGCGCTGGCTTTGAAGCTTCCTCGAGTTTGAGATGTGGTGTCGAATACCATGAACGCCGTGTTCGATTGAACAACAATACAATCGTACACAGCTTTGTTGACATTTGGACTGAAACGCAAAGAAATCCAAACGCTATAGGTTCGAAGATGTTGCTACACAAGACCGTGCTAGACACGTTAGGCGCCTTAATATCTAGCAATTTCTTCATGCCTACAGCTTTTGGACGTCTTGTTGGTTCTCCCCTTTCTATAGCAACTACTCCGGAAATTAGCCTTGCAACATTGTAAGTTCACGTCTTGCGCGTTCGTACAAGAGGTGAACTGCATTCACAGTTGTTTGAAGCTGAAACGTAAGTGTTCGGTGAGAGCACGAAAATAATGGTATTATCCGTGGTCCAATGGTCTGGAAACGTGGAGCCTACAGAACTATGGACGTTAGGTAGGTAATCATTTTGACACTTCTCGTATTTCACAGCTGTACTGTGCAGCCGGAGACCTCGACAGCTTTAAGGTTGTCAAAACTTATTTTAAAACACAGCCGGTCATTAAGGTGCTGTGAAAACTGCCACATGGCCCATTTTTTTTCAAAATGAAACATTTCTTTAGCTGAGTTTCTCGAGGAACTCAGGCTAACATCGGCCCAAAGCGCCGGTGAAAGCCCACGCCAAACTGAAGATGAAGGCATTTAAAACTGCGATTTTTTTCTTCTGGATGACCTCCAGCAGAAAGTAAAAAATTATTGCAGCACACCGAGCGGGATCAGAACCAACGCCGCCACAAATGAGCTTTGTTTTAGAGGCTTCAGACCATACAGCCGCCGCTGTATAATGACATGTAATACATGCTAGCGAAAAAATTTTCGTCATGATTCATGCGTTTCTTTATAGTTTTTAAAAAGGCTCGGAGGTGTATATAGATCTGCAGCCATAGTTTTGCAATAGAGCCCCACGAGTCATGAGAGGTTAAGGCTTGTCTGTGTCGCCAACGGCAGCTGGAAGTAACCGCACACAGAGGTGAGAAGGCAGCCAAGGCGGATGAACCTGTCGCTAAGGCCCGAGGAAGAAAGGCCTAGCACTACGGCACGTAAATCAATGAGCGTCTCTGAGCGCACTGCCCAGCACTAAAAAATGAAGCGACCGAACACGGCCGCTCCTCAAGCCGTGAAAGCAACCAGGGAGGCCAAGCACTCTGCCAGTCCCCAAAAGACATGTGCGAAGGCGGCAGTGACCTTGCCACTACAAGGGCACAGCTAGCCGTGTAGAGCAGGCTATGCCTTTGCTGCAATGCATATCATGCTCACGCGTCCTTTTTGTGCACGGATGGACTGGGACTTTCTGTATTATTTTGTGCGAAATTGAAAGCTGGGTTGGCATTATACCATAGCGGTGGCGCGCAAGTTTGGCTTCGTAACTGGTTGTGTCCATGGGATCGACAGCCTAGGTGGTCAAGCAGAATTTGCTTTAATCACCCGAGCTTTGACTGGAGGCTTCACGCCTGCCTTGCATGCCAGTGAGTTTCGGAGGGTTATGAGTGGGTTACTTCCAAGGAAGGCAGCCGATATCTCTATGTATTTAGTGGCTTAACTTGGCGTAAGTCCACAGTGGAGACTTTCCGTTCCTATGCGTTTTCCGAAAACGCCTTGCAAACGACCCCGTTTGGGTTTTAGGGTTGGTTCCATTGTTCCGGTCTCTGTGTGGAGAAGGAGCACATCTTTAAGGGAGCGCTTGGCTCGCTCTACAGCAAACCATTTGATTGTGGATAGTATAGGGAGTAACTTTAGGGAGGAGTTTAAGGACAAACTTGAGGTGTAAGCCTTGTAAGGTTTTCAGGTTGCTCGCAGCCGCCAGTCCATGTTTTGTCGAAAGCTCACCTATCAACTTTTGTTCCCTACTGTCAATTATATAAGCAACAGGGAGGTAATTTGATTTTGTGACAGTATCAGTCGAGGACAGCAGCCAGGTAATCGTTAAATGTCATTTTAAAGTGTGCACATGTTATTTTCAGTCACTATACGATGTCAGCATACTGGCGAACGAATAACGCTATAAATGAATAACGCAAGCCTCGGTCTTAAATCATCTGCCGTCCGGATAGCTGAAAATTTAAGGGCGTAGTATGTCGACACAGCAATGCATAGAACGGCTCAGAAATTGTTACTTTGCGCTTCATGAATTCCAACAGGTCGCAGGAATGTTCACTTTAATCTCATGACTGCGTTCTGTTTGCGATGCCACTTGTACACTTCAAATCTCTATAGCACCTTCAGGGGCATACTGCTACTCAGACTCATCAAAGTGAGATTCTGCAAAGAAAAAGCCCGGTATCACTTTTTTGCCACACTGCCTTTCACCCGCTATTATGTTTTAAACTCCTGCAGCGCTCCTTCTCATACACTATTGAAGTAATTGAAGTAAAACGAAATAAAATAAAAAATGAATTGAACACAAAGCATATTCGAGAGGGTATCAACAAAACCTCACGCACTTATGGTCACTGAGGTGACGCAGTTCTGCAATTATCACGGGTGTTTCCAGTGCAAATGGGCAGGACACTACTCCGATTATGCCCGGCGTATAGCGTAAGGCACAGTCTTTCATGAAGGCACACGGAATAAATATATTATTTTGGAAATGATCGTGAGGCTATCAAGACAAATCTGCAAGCAGTTGTAAAGTATTTTGTGAAGAGACAAGGATACATTAAAATAGTAGTGCAGAAAACGAGGCCCACTACGGCCGATTGGACCTCTGTCTCCATTCAAACGAGAGCCAGAGTTGATCTCTCAAATCCGCTGGGGTCGCCAGATTGCATCGTTTACTTACTGGCGATAATGGCGCCGTACGTTTCCCCGGTGGCACAGTGCCGCTGAAGGAAGCCTCATCGATGTCGAGCGGACTCGCACCCTCGGGCCTTGTTATTTGAACAGCCCCGGTACCGAGGTTGGTTGTGCCGCAGCGGATGCCGCCAGCCCCGATGATACGGAGACGTATGATGCCTCGGCTTGCGTCGTCTGTGCTGGCAACATCAGCACTTCCAGAACCCATAAGTGCGTGTTCAGAGGTGTTGACTGCAGCTAGCAGTTCTTCCGCTTTGGCGAAACCAGCGGAAGGTGTCCCGTGGTTTTCCAGGGTTCTCGAGCCATGACTGCTGACTAAGACTGTGGGCTCTGCGGTCGTCGTCTTTGACAGTCTGGCTATGGCCGAATGTGGGGCGGCTTGGTCACAAACACTGGCCACGGCTGTCGAGGAACTCGGGTTATTAGCGCTGGAAAATTTCTTGTGCTCTTCAGTTGGCTTCTTCGAAATCCTGCTCGCGGATGACTGCGCATTTACTGGACTAGTGACGCTCCCAGAGTGCTTTCTGGTTGCTCTCGTCTTAGCCGTTCCGCTGGGTGCGATGCAAGGCCCTGCAGGATTGCCGGGAGGTTCCGACGGAGCCAAGACAGAAGCACTGTCCAAGGTTATTGACTTCTTTTTCCCCGCCTTTTTTACTTTGCTGGGAATCCCTGAATGTGTCAGGGTTAGAACGTCAAGGTTAGGGACACCTGCCGTTGCCATAGTTGTAGCCGAGTCAGCTGCTTAGGCTGAGATCTCAGGCTCCACGGTTTCCTTCTTTGATGCTCGCCCTGTGGCCGTTACTGCAACGCCAGAGCCAATGATGCCGCCCGCCGGCGCCTCGGTCCCCTAGCTGCAGACAGCGGCCAGGGTCCCGGTGTCTTCAGTCGGCTTCGTTGACCCGGCTAGCACACCCGCAGGCGTGACACGGTGCCCAGAGGCGCCCGCGGAGGCTATTGGTGCGCCTGAGCTTGAAGCACTCACCGTGGCAACGTGCTCCTTGGCCGCTTCTGTCTTGGGCTCGTCGCTGACGGAAGGCTTGCGGAGCATGACTGCAGTCTATTGAGACCAGATGAAGGACAGCCAGAACAGGAAGGAAGGAAGGAAGGAAGGCCTCAGACGTTGCTGGCACATACCCACTACGGGGGAGTGGCCAAGACACAGGCGGTTAATTACTGGATACAGGAAATTTTTGACGGGAAAAGCAGTGGAAATAGTATGTAGTCTGATAGATTGGAAGAGGGAAGGAAAGGGGTCCAGTTAACTCGGAGATCGAAGACGGGACAATTGCTTAATGTGCATAATAGTACACAATGCCTGTAATGTTGCAATGTCTTACTGACAGAGATCAGGAAAAAGAAATTAGAATGGGAGTCGCTGCGTTTCTTGAAGAAAATTTTGCACAGCAGAGCGCACATTCCTGTCGCTTCGTCCAAGCAAAGAAGCGCCAATGGAAAGAACAACCGCGGAAGACACAGGCAAGCCCAGTTGATGAAATGGAATTTGCAAAAGACGCTTCCTCAAATGAGAAAAGCGACGGCAGAACAGCAGGAAGTGATCTATTGTCTCAGGTTCGGCACAAAAAGGGCACAGTGGGGAAGCTGCCAGGCAAGATCTGTGAAGGTAGAAATTTAGAAGGGGAACCCGGCAACGCTAGCGCGTGAAAGAGACCTCTAGTCTGCGTGAGCGCCAGTCTTTGCTACTCCAAGGATGCAGAAGATGCTGATATTCGGGAGACGATGTAAGAGCCGAGGCAGCAAATTCCTGAAATATTGTGTAGCTGCGAAACCTCACCGCAGCTGTATATGCACACGATGGTAGGACAGCAACAATTGGGCCGCTGAGAGAGGCTCTTGCTAAGGAATCTGCAACCTCATTTAAGTGAAAGCCCATGTGACCTGGTACCCAAAGCAACCTTACCGAATTTAAATGCAGCGGAATCAGGAACTTAAAGAGGCGTAATGGCCGAGAGTCAGTAGGCGAGGATAAGGAAGAGCAAATGGACAGAGAGTCTGTCATAACCACGACCTGGGAAACGGTAGATTCTAATTTTCGTAAGGCTAAGATTACTGCTAATAATTCAGCCAGAAAAATTGGAGTGAAGTCAGGAAGACGGAGAGAAAAAGACCAATCCAGTGAAGGTGAAAAAATTCCCACACCTGCCTTTTCGCGATCCTGCGAGGCATCGGTAGCAATAAGAACATGAGAGGGAAAGGACCTTAGGTGGTCCTGCAATAGACCCTGAAGAAGCGGGAAGGGCTGCAGCTTTGCATTCGATGGGAAAATGTCATCGAATTCAATCTGGACAGATGAGGAGTTGTTATATATTTGGCGGACATCAGTGAAATGGATATTTATGCGATCAAGGAGGGACTGCACGTAACATATCTGCGGGGTATGAAATCGAGACCAGGCAGCACTAAAAAAGGCGGAAGGTTGACTAAGAAATATTATACTGGAAGCGTGAAGAGGGGAGTCGCACAATTTTAAAAATGTTTGAACTGTTAAAAGGCGAAACCTAGCTGATAACGAAGGCATTCGCGCCTCAAGGTGCAGAACAGCATTGGCGACATATTTTGGAAGCCCCAGACAAAGGCGCAACGCCTCACGCTCCAAAAGCACAAGAGGGCGAAGTTTATAGGCAGGAGCTCCTGAGAATAAAACACACCCGAACTCCAAAATTGGGCGGACGTACATTTTATAAATCATCAGAAGCGTATGCCTTCTCATGCCTGACCTAGCACTACAAAGCCTGCGCAGGATGCCAATGGCCCGAACTCCTTTTGCAGAAACTTGCTCAATGTGTGGCCGCCAGGAGAGAGTAGAGTCGTATATTACACCGAGATACTTCACCGTCTGAACTTGAGGTATTATGTTATTTCTATAGACCAGGCAGATGTTTACAGGAACAGAAACTGGAAATACTAACAATGCGCATTTCTTCACATTAAGGGACAGATGAATTCTTCCTAGCCAGTTGTCAAGAACATTGAGGTAATTTTGCAGGGTTCGATAAAGAGTGTGAATGTCACCTGCTGATGCAAAAAATGCAATATCGTCGGCGTACACATAAGTTTTCACATTTGGAATGCATGGAATTGAGCTTAGAAAAATGTTAAAAAGAACAGGGGAGAGAACTGATCCTTGCGGAACACCTCTTGTCTGTGGAAATCTCCTTGAGGAAATACCATTTTGGCAGCAGTAAAATTCTCTATTTTCTAAAAAGACAGAAATCCAGGCTACAAAATAGCTTGGGAAGTTGAGTTCCTGTAATCTTAGTAATAGAGTCGAGTGCTCCACGCTGTCGTATGCTTTACTGATATCCAAGGTGACAAGCGCAGCAAACTGTTTTCTATTGCGAGCTAATTTAATACGACTCTCAAGATCAGTATGAGCACACCAAATTGAACAACCCGGCCTGAAACCAATTTGACATGGATTCAATACAGCATTTTCTGAAATGAATGACATGACACGGCCGAGAAGGACCCTTTCCACCAATTTCACTAGGTTCGATGTTAACGAAATAGGGCGTATATTGTCTAAAGTTAAGCCCTCCCCTTGCTTTTTAAGCAATGGAACTATTTCAGCAAGACGCCACTCATGCGGTATCCAAGGACCTTTAATAGAATGGTTAATTAGAGCCAACAGGTCTGCAGGAGATTCATTAAACAAAATTTTGATCATAGATGAAGTGACCTTATCGGGGCCAGGAGCCGCTGGGGATAAGCGCAGAACAATTTGCGACAGCTCAGGCATAGAGACCTCAGTGAAATCACTTGAGGTACATGTGAATATAGGAGGAGAAGGTAAAGCAGATGTAAAGCGAAGCTCTAGGCCACACGCAATACCTTCTAAGGCCTTTGCGATGTCAGCAGGGGACTGAACGAGGGATTCAATGTTGGCAGTCGGAGGAATCACCTTGTGGCGCCTCATGAAACTAAACAAGGCTCGTTTACTTCCCGATTGGGAAAGGAAATCATAATGATTTGTATTATACTCCTCCTTTGCACGGGCGACAGTGCGCTTAAATGTTGCTGCAACATACTTATAATCCAGCCAATTTTTTGGACATTGATTGATGAGAAGTTTCTTCCAAGCTGCTTTCCGTCGTCTATATGCACGCGTGCACTCAGAATTCCACCAACTGTTCGCGATTGCACCCTTTGTTCTCTTAACCAAAAATTCAGACTTTTGCCTTGCATGGTCCAGTACTGAACATAGATGTGCAGCCTTGCTTTCGGCACTTATCTGAGCGCGAGTGTCTGAAGTGATTTGGAGGGCTGATTTTAGAGTATCTTTAAAGCAATTGTAATTTATTAACGTGCGCTGATGTCGCTCAGGAAGAGTTAATTTACACGCAAACTTGAAACTAATCGGTAGATGATCACTGTTTGTTGCACAGTCAACAGGCGCCCAAGACATAACGGAGACTCCTGGGGAGGAAAAAGTTAAATCCAGGGCAGAGCGGCATTGACTGCGAACAAACGTAGGCAATCCGGAATTGTTGCAGATCAAGTTGTTGCCAGAAGCCCAATCAAATAGCCTAGAACCAAAGCTGTCTGTTTTAAACCCCCAAGTCACATGGTGCGAATTGAAGTCGCCAAGTAATAGAACCTGAGATCGGCTACTAGACATGAGTGAGTCAAGGGGCCGAGTGTCACGCACACCAGACGGGAAATATGCATTAGCTACCGTAAAGGGCTGTTGACCTGGGACACTGAGGTCAACCGCAAGGATTTCACATTCATTGTCCGCATATTGAAAAGAAATGCATGCCCTGTGGTAAAACTTTTTAGATATGAGCAATAACAACCCTCCCCCTCGTGATGACCGGTCAAGCCGGAACGGATGGTAATCCTTGAGATGATAATTGAAATTTGGAGTTAGCCATGTTTCCTGTAAAGCAACTAAATCTGGTAGAAGCTGATTGCATAGGCAGTTTAAATCTATTGAAGCTGAGAATATTGATCGACAATTCCACTGGAGGACACTTAAGAACCCTATCTTGGCGGAAGTGCCGCAGCCGCGACTGCCTTTTCTAGAATACTGGTCTTAGCGTTTTGACTTGCGTTATTTTTCTTTGTCTTTGACTGGGGGCAAGATGGACCTGCAATATTCAGAGGAGACCCACTTCGTTTCTGGGCGCGGAGATCACACTCCATATCAATACAATCCATAGAGGATGCGTCCATAACGCTATTCGAAGGAGAGGGCTGAGAGGTCTTTTGTTGCTCACATTGTTTTTGGCCCTGTGGAGCGGAATCGATTACTACAGAAGGAGGGGTAGCTTCCAAAGCCAAAGAAGACAAGAGCGGAGTGGTGGACGCCTGCAGAAGATTGGTCACCTGAGCAGCTATGACCTGCGAAATGCACGTGGACACGGTTTCCATAATGCGATCCATTGCATTTGCCACAGCTTTCTCAACTGCCGCTGTAATAGCCTGGGACAAACTAGAATCCATTATGGGTGGGCATTTGGCGGCCACACTAGAGTAGGCTGAGGCTCTCTCCTTGACTGCGGCAAAAGCCTCTCTCCGCGTGCATCTGCGCTTGTCTATAAGCTCGAGCACCTGAACTTCTTGTGCTCGTGCAGGACAGTCAGGCGAATCAGCAGGATGAGCACCGCTACACAAACAACACTTCTCTTGCTGTTCAGGACATTCCTCTCTGCAATGACGTTCCCCACAGGCACAGCAGCGTAAGGCCGATTTGCAGGCTTTGCCGCTGTGGCCAAATCGCCAGCAGTTTTGACATTGAAGGGGCCGAGAGTTAAAGGCATCTACTCGAAAAACCAATGGCCACACCTTAATCTCTGAAGGGCAAAATAATCCTGCAAATGTGGCAATGACGAACTCCGTAGGAATTTTTACTCCGTCAACCATCCTGCTGCATCGATGGACAGCAATCACTCCCGCAGGCGAGAGGTTCTCAAGCGTTTCCGCAGGGCTCAATCGAGAGTCGACCCCTCGGACCAAGCCCTTGGAACATGCGAGATGAGGCGGAATGAATGCGCTCACCGGGTGGCTGGCGAAGGTCGTGCACTTTAGAAGATCTTCAATACAGTCTTTATCCGACGACCGGCACAAAACACCACCCCTGCCGAACTGCCGGACATCGGTAATGTGCATAAAGTGCTTCGATGTGGACTGAAGGGCTGCCTGCACTGCCTCCGGGTTGTTCAGTCGGATAGCGCCTCCATCGGAAGGCACTAATGCGACTGGAATGCTTGAAACACCGCTGCGGAAAAAGAGATCAAGTGGGAGCTGGTCTTTAGGAAGAGATGCCGACCAAGGGGAAAACCCCTGGCCAGGAGAAGAAGTCGACATTAAGCTCTCGTCCCGCACCCAATCACCCCAGAACAGGAGCAAACAGGCACAGACAAAAAGAAGGAGAAATTTAGCAAGCTAACGCAACACCGCCAGGTACTTAGCCACTGCCCCGCAGCCTGGGTAGCTGAGCCACGTCAACAGAACAGCAGTCAACAGAACTGTCTGCCAGAACAGAACGTCCGCAAGGCTCACGCTCTTTTCTTCTTCTGCTTCACCGCGAGGCGCGTTCGGAAAGAAAGCGCCTTCTAAATTACTGTATTGCTGCAGGTGCATACTGAAAGGCCAAGTTACTCAACGCCAAATGGGAACAACAAACTATAGCCAAAATACTTACATAGTGCCCAACTTCCACCAGCCTTGTCGTTTGTCAGACTGGTTGGATACTTCGTGAGTTTTTGTAAAGACATGAACCACTGCCTTCCAGTTTTCAGGAAAGGGGCAAAGGCAAAAGCTGCATTGAATGGCACAGGCGTTGCCAAAGATCTTATGTCCCAGGCTTTTTTATCCGATAACATTAGAAGCCTTACCGAGGGAAAAAATGGCTGGCGGTTTAGCATTGATTACTGTAAATCAGTACGAAACAAATAAACTGAAAAAAGTTCGAAATAATGTACAAAAAGCACGTTTTTTGAAGGTATATATAGACACCACCGCCACGTACCTCGAAGAGTGATTAAAGTGTCCATTGACCAAGGGAGGAATTGATGGTGGCTGCACCCTGTGGAAGCGACGTTCTCGGACGTTTTTCCCATGGCCTGGGCCTGCCCTGCCAATCCCCCCCCCCCCTTCCCAATCCTTCATCTCCGACCCTTTTAGGAAGGCTTGAGAGGCGGCACTGCTCAGCTGTCATCACCTACAGTACCAACAAACCTTGGTCGGCAGGGCGCGAGCGGTGATAGACGCCATTGTGGCTCCGGAATAGGAGTTCCACCTAGATTTGTGAGTGCCTGGGCCCAAACACCTTCTTTTACAGATTCAAAAAATATTTGCCACCACCAACACCACCCAGGGAGCCAGTTATGCGCCTTTCCTTTCTTCAAAATAGAAGGAGCTTGCAACATTGTCAACGCCAACGCCAATTATCTCCTTCCATTCACACATATATACCCAGTGCATTTAAAGAGTCACAACCGTAGCTCCGCCACAATGTTCTTCCACAGTGTAGACAACGCCAACGCTTATTGCTCCAGTGCCGCGTTTCTCCCACAACGTTGTCAACGCCAACGCATGCAGCGCGTGCTGCCACGTAGCTCAAAGCGCGAATGAAGTGTCCACTGATCCAGGGAACAATTCCACTGAACCAGGAGGCCAGTTAAGAGCGTTTACTTTCCTTTCGGGACAGTGTCATAGGCTTCACATGCACCAGCGGATATTGCGGGGTAGGAGGCTAATAGTGCCTTTCGCGGACTGATGGAAGTTGATGAAGACGACGGCGGGCAATGCACAGCGCGACAGTGTGGCAGTTTAACACGAGGCGGCGATAGCATAGTGCTCTTGTGCAGTGGCCAGCGAAGCTGAACTGATCGCGCCGCCGCGGGCTCGAAAAGCAGTCGTGGCAATATTTATTGCATTTCTACAGGCCTCTGGGAGGCTTTAGACAGACATTGGCTTTTTCAGGATTGTTAGTAAAGTAGTGTTTTTGCACTAAATGTGCTTCGTCGGTCACATAATGCTCAAGACCGCAAGGAACAACTATACTTTTCGGTGCCAGGAAAAGATACCAGTCCAACAACAAACCAGCCCAACAAGCTACTCTTCTACAATACTTTTCGGTGTATCGTCATCTGGTCCATGCCGCCACCTCTAGGTACCTTCTAGTGAACACCTGACCACCAACTACATCACCCAAACAGATTCTGCCTATGTGAAAATGCGTGTAGGCATTAAACCATTAAACCATTAAATAATGGCATCAAACTTAATGTGAATGCCTGCAGAGCTTGTAATGCTCTCGCACTGGAAACAGAATGTAAGTATGTGTCCCTGTGATTTTTTTTTAAGTTGTTGCTTTGGTGCGGTAGCAATTTCATTATTATTACTTTGGCTAGAACTAACTTATCTACTCAAATCGCGGCTTAGTAAGCTCGAGTCAGGTCGGAGGGCATGGACTTATTTTCTATAGCTGACTGCACCAATTACGTTAGCCATTGTTTCCAGACGGTTCCTCCAAATATATTAATAGGAGTTCGTTCAGTGAAAAATGTACATGTTAGGGTTAGCATCTCGGGTCACCATGCATTTCTAGAAAACGTTTCAATCTAGTAGACTGCCCTACAACTCGCCCATTAAGTGAAGCACTTTGTTTGCCTTTCTAAGGCGAACTCATTTGAGATGGCCGAGGAATAAAGACGGTGTGGTTCCAGAACAACGTGTATTAATAGCTTCATGTAGATTGAGCCGTTGTTGTCCTATATCAAATGCGGTGACGCGCACGCGGTACAGCTGCCTGCTTTGACCGGAGCCGAAGGAATGGCACTAAAGTGGCGCCCCATCATTAATCACAGGACGTCGCCTCAGCGCACAGCCTGTAGCTAACGGAGTGTCTCTTTGCCTTCGACAAAAAAAAAGCGATCTGGTCGCAGCGCCTTTAATAGCCGCGCACGGGCTGGAACGTATAAATGCAAGTCCGAAAATGTGTATTACCGACATTTCGGAGCCGTGTAATGAACCTGCTGTCTGATTCTTTGCAGACGCAAATATACAGCAACGTCGTTAACCCTTGAAGTTGCTGCGATACACCTTCGGCACAAACCCAATGAAGTGGTGGTAAACCTACCAGAACAACGCCCTCTGACAAGGATACGCCGGTGAGCATGAAGAAAATACCGTGGGAGTGTAAAAAAAAGATATCTGAAAATTCAGTGTATACCAGGCGAGCTTTAAATAAGCCCACCGTGATGAATGCTTGGCATCGGCAACCGCGTTTACTTCATAGCTAACAACGAGGCTACTTACCCTCAACGCGTCCTGCGTTTACTATACGGGAAGGCTTGGAGCTGGACCCTCCTGCTACTCGCTTACTTATATCACACGACATTGCTCGTTTTTTTATTAGTATACTTACTTCAATTCAAGAGTGCACGTTTTTGGTCAAGTGGGTCGTACATTGTTAAGCAAGGGACCGCGCAACAGAAACATGGACATGTAGTGGACAACACAAACACGGACAGTGTGTGTCAAGCCAGGTTGCTTTTTAAGAGAAGCCAAATAGTAATCTACGTATCTAGAAACCTTATGAACTATCTCGTCGTCCAAATAGCACACTTGATCACGATCAATGCTGGCTAATTTGATATCAGCCAGTAAAGGTGCCACATAAGAATCAATTAAAACACCCTCGCGTTGAACAAGGAGCTGGTCGTGAAACGTAACGAAAGTTGAATCAAGATAGATTTCAAGCAGCGTCATAAAATTTGTAAGACAGTAATACACAAATGTGTGTGTTCTTATCGTCCTTGTGCACTTCACGTTATTGTTTGTGCTGCGCAGTCCACAGTGTGTTGCTTAATAACTTACTGCAAATGCACGACTAACGCGCGTTCAGAAAAATGGTCAAATTTTGTGAAAAATTCTTACAATGTTCTTAATTTTATATATTTTTGTTTTTATTTTCCGCCTTGTATCTAATCCTGCATGGAATAGAAGGCGACGCAGCCTGCTAGCTGGGGTGCATGATCTCCAGCGGTGACATCCCGTCGGCCTCGCCCGCCCGGCCATCTTTAACTGCATTCTGTGTGCGCGGGTTGGGTCGCAGATTAGAAGTGGAGATATCCCATACTTAAGGCAGCTGATCCTCTGTGCGCCTCCGCTATGTGTGCTGGGAAAACGGGCCGCTGCGGAGCCCGCGAATAAAGAAAAAGAAACGCAAGAAAGCAAGTTGGGTATAGAGTTGAGTCCTTGCAATGGGTAGTGAGGCGCGCTTAGCGGGACTCGGATGCTTCTGGGTTCAGGCTGTGCTTAGTCAGGGGGCGGTGCTCTTGATTTCCTATCTAGATCAAAGCGGACGCTGCCTGGGCTTCGGTTCTTGAGCCAGGGTTTATACCGATGGTCTCGTTTGTCGCATAAGGCACCGAGTGCGCGTATGCTTGTTTGTTTACGTCGGTGCCAGACTAACGCTGACGAGAGAGACAAGCGCAACGTTGGCGCACATGGACGCGCCGACCGCAGCTCGGCTAAGTGGCAGACAGTTGCTACTTGCGTCACACTGCCGCCAGTCTATCGCAGGCAGGCCAAGGAATGGCTGGCCTTGAAGTGATCTTCTGTGGCCCTGACAAGGAAATCGTTTGCCACAGCATATGCACTGCTGGACTTGTTTGCGTGAATTTTTTCTTGACCCAGTTAGTGTGCTACTCAGGTCGAAAGTGCTTCAGCGCGATCAAGACACAGGCCCAAGAAGGGCGCACAGAACCACGTAGTTTGCAGGCGCTTTCTTGACTGACATGCGCATTTTTTTCAACATTAGTGTTCGTTGTTTCTGCAGTAAGCATTTATATGATTTTTATTCTTCCTTTTGGCCTCTGTGAGCCGGCTTCCCACGGCGAATTTCCCCCAGCTAATTGAGAAAATGAAAATGAAAATTTGTTTTGGGGAAAAGGAATTGACGCAATAACCGTTTCACATATCTCGGTGGGCACCCGAACCACGATGTAAGAGCAGGGAGGAATGTGGGGTTTAAAAAAGAAAGAGCGAAAGGGGTGCTATAATGGAGAGCTACGGATTATTTTCGACCACCTGGGGATCTTTAACGTGCACTGACATCGCACAGCTCGTCTAGCTTTCCATTATTGCGGACGTAGATGGATTCTGACTTCGAACTGTTTATTCGCAGAAACGCCAAATTAACTGATGCCATCTTGCGTATAAGAAAATCGCTGCTTAGCAACTAATCATACAAAAATAATTGTTAATTGTTTTCATGTGAAGTGCAACATAATCTTGTTTGTTGCTTTCTTGAATTAGATGTTGTTCTAAGCACACCTTTATGCAAGCCTCCCTTGCGTATCCATCTTTTTCGCTCTCAACCACTTTTAAGTTGTTGTTGTACGTGGCCCGGACGAAGGGAATTCAGTTCAACTTGCAGAACACGTGGACATAGAAAGCCGCCACACACAACACAGCGCTGAGCGATATTCCGTTTCATTCTCCTCTTTGCTAACCAGCGTCCATGGGTAGTCTTCTATAACCGCGTCGCCGACCAAGTTTCGTGGAGGCGTACACTTCTAATGAACTCTGCGGAGCATTGGTGCGCCTATCCGGCTTCTACCAGCACGCCAATGCCGCATTCGCAAAGCAGCTTAATTGCGAGAAAGAAACCTCCGCCACAATCAGCTGCGCCCTGGTCATTTTATGTCGTTTACTAGCATTTTGGCTTCTCTTTTTTTGTTTAGAGCACAGTCTTCTCTTTTTCATCATCACTAACGATCGCACAGATCATTACACGTTCAATTTTTCTGGCCAAAGTGTTCTCCTTTCAATTAACGCAATTAATTATCTACATCTACACAATTCTCGTACTTCCCAAGCAGCACAAGTAATTGGCCCAACTATGGAACCGTATTGGCAAAGGCCGGCCCTGCAAAGGACCAGGATGGGACCATCCTGTGGCAATATTGGGCCTATGACCTGTGCTGCTTGGGTTCTTTGTGGCTATCAGAAACGAAGCAAACCATACACACGCATTCAGGCAAGGAACATCTATTTACTGCGAACACTTAGTCCGCGACACGCGACACAAATGCCACGCGCTCTCGATTCCTAGTCTAAAGCTCTCCAGCGTGAAATAAGCCTCACGGTGTGCACCATTAGCCACCGCTTAGTCGGAGCGTGTACGCTCTGTATACAGTGTGTTCCTGTGAGCCCCACCTCCAATACATGTACCCAGCGCTTTCGTACTCCCCGCTGCGTTATCAATTTTATCCGCTTCCCTCACTGCGCAGTGCGCTTATTTATTCATGGTTTTTGCGTCTTCTACAGTGCGGCCGAAGAGAGCACTGGGCAGCCACAGAAGGCAGCGGGTGATTTATAGCGGCCTCCGCCGCGCAAGTTTGTATATATACGCTCAAAGGTGGGCCGGACTGCGTCTCTCTCGTGGCCCACTCGGATTAGGTCTCGCTCATTCGTTCATTCGATTTTTGGCATCACCGAAGGCACGGGTACCGAAGTCCGCGTACTCGAAGATACACAGAAGCTAACGCGCAGGCCGTTCGCACGCCTCCAATCGGCAGCACTCTGTTGCAGGGCGAGAGCTGGCCCTAAACGCGAGAAATTCGTCACGCATCTTTCTGGCTGCAGGCGCGGTGTGGTCGTCCGGCGACACCGTTTGAACGCCCTGGAAGAGCTGGTCGCTGGTCATTTGTGGAACACAGCGACACGTTTTAATGGCTTTCGCGATGAGGAAACGCGTTTCCTCCGTAGGACTACAGGATGCAGGACGTGCCTACACGACTCCGATGGGGACTCCGATGAGCAGTCTAGTAGGCAAGAAGCGGACACAATGGCCACGGCAAAGTTGATACGGTCGTGTCCCTTTAATACAACCTCGGTAAAAATGGACAACTCGAATCACGGACAGTTTTTCTTGGGGCTAAACATTTTGTAATGCATTTTCCTTACAAAAAGATTCTTTAACAGTCTATAGACTGTCCATAGACTTCTGACTCTAAAGGCTATAAACTCTCCATAGACAAACCATAGAAAACAGTCTATAGGGAATACTAATCCTATTGACAGTCTATAGACATTCTATAAATTTATGTCCATACACTTTTATTACGCTTTTGTCTATAGACAGTCTATAGACTATGACTCGACAAAAATAACTATCTATACGAAGGAAACAGAGTCTATTATATGTTTATGGACTGTCTACAGACCATTTCAGTGAAAGTTGCGCCTCGTTAATATGGAAACTCGCTGTTCCGACGGTGTAGAGTAAGTGGTTTTATTAAAGTAATGATAAAAAGGAAGGAAAAGATTTTTGCTAGCCCCGGCATCTGCCATCGATACTGAAGCACCTGAGCTGGGGCAGCGGAAATAAAGGATAGCAGGCAGAATGGAGACAAGGCGAAAATGCACAGAGCCCATTGGGGCCCATGCATTTCTATCGCGTTAATACGGGCAGCGATGAGAACCAATTTAGAACTGTCTCAACCAAATCTTTGTTTCTTTTCCTACATTTGAAAGAAGGACACACTCTAAATGCAGTGCGAAAGTACAAAGGCCTTAGTGACGATCCTGTATTTTGTACATATGATTTAGAGCGCCGAAGTGAGCACTTGACGTTCTTTGAGCTTCGCTGTGCTTAGTTGCTGACAGCTTTCAACAGCTGGCAGCGACTGAGTACCGATATGTATTAGCGGTTAATAGGATGCGAAGAGTCATACCACAAGACATGCCATTACGGCATGAGACGCCGTCACGCATGTGATGTGCCACTAAAGGGGTTTCAACATGATCGCAACATTTTGAAGTCAATGGTGACCAGATTAACTCACTCAAAACTCCCAAAATTTTGTCTCATTTCCACTCCATTGGCTGCCACTATGCCTCAGAAGCAGAACTTAATTTTACAAAGTGTTTTTATTTGTTGTTTTCTGTGATGCGTTATGTAGACGACTCGCTTTATGGACAGTTTTTCTCGAGAGCCTAACTGCCCATGTGTTAACGAGGCACGACTGTGCTGTAGAGTGAAATTCATGTTAGAATGAGCGACAGTGAAACGTCTCCATTCTGCTGCTCCTTCGACGCTAGTAGGTACTTCCTGTGACGTCACGGTTTAGTGCTACGAAGCAGTGTGAATGGGAAATTAATGTGAGATTTTTAAGCCAATTTTTAGAAGCGTTCTTCCATGTGCTTGTCTGTTCCAAATTTTAATGTAGTTTTTGCTCTGTAGTAACTCGCCCAAAAGTTTGTTTTGCTGCCATTTGTTACAAAATACGGCCTCACGGCTTGAAGCAGGCTTCAATGCCCCCTCTCCTAATGAGACATGACGTCGATAGTGCGTAAACGGATTGTTTGCTGTTGTGTATTACACAGCCTCTTTAATATGCTGTGCCACTATACGGTGGAATAAATTACAAAATAAAAAGCTACACTAGGCGCTTTCTTGCAACTGACCTTCACCTGAGCTGAACACATAGAAAGGATTCGTGACGAAACATTGCACAAAAACCGAAATAATGCGCCAGCTACATACATGTTCAGGTGTAAGTACTTTCCTATCGGCGCTAATACGATTGAGAATATCGGCGATTTGGAGACCTAGAGGTGCGCCTCATCAGATCCAATATGGCGGCGTTTTAAACTCCTGGCGCTATAGTCTAGCTAGAATCGCGGCTATTTAAAATTGGTGGCAGTCTCGAGTGAGCGAAGCAGTCGCGTTCCCAGATTGTGGAAAGGAATAAAAGAGAAAAGGAACAAGTGGCTGTCTGGCGTTTGAAAACGGCTGGCGCGAAAACTGATCAGGAGAGGATCGACGCGCGCTTTGGAGAGAATTTTAAATCGTTGACATCCACGATGACATTCTTGTACAGCAGGCAACCTTACCGAAAAACACAACAGAAATTTTTCTGTTTTCAGAACAGATTTTCCTGTAGTATTCTGGGACCTGACAACAGAAATTCTTGCAGTAACAACATGATTTTCTGTAGTATTCCGTAGTTCTCTGCTGCCGCGACAGAGTAATGTAGAGAGAGAGAACGAGTACAGTACAGTACTCTAGAGTGCAGTACAGCACAGCACAGTACAGTACAGTACACTACACTACAGTACAGTACAGTACAGTACAGTACAGTACAGTACGGTACAGTACAGTACAGGCGGCAAATCGGCTGCAACGCAGGTAGAGACCTGAGTCCTCTGTCGTAGCGGCAGAGTCAGCTCTGTTGCGACAACAGTGAGCTTCACAATACTATATAAAAATCTGTCTTAACGGCAAGACAACAAAATTTTTGTCGTATTTTGGGACTGGCTGAATAGTATTTCTTCACTGGGCAGTGACAGAACTAGAAGCACAATATTTTTGAATTTAGGACTAGAGGTAAGAACGGGCCAGCAAATGCGACGCTGCTTTCGTAGAAAAGAAGACCGAAAATAGTGCAATAATATATGTCACTTGAGATTGAACTGATATGCCTGCCCCTTTTACCTTTTTTTTGTGCTCTCAAAGGTTTTTACTTACGTACAGCTTTAAATATGAATTTATATTTTCAAATCATGGGTACACATGCATGGAAAGCGTGAACAATGGTGTTACCTTTTTCGGCACGCTGTTTTTCGGCGCAGTTAACAGGGTCTTATGCGGTCAGTTTATTGTTAAGCACCGAAATGTACGGACGTAAAAAATATAAGTCCGTCATGATATAATTCTTTTCCTGAGATTATATTTGATTCCTGCCACCCGCCCGCCCGTCTGACTTATTGCCCTCTCAATTCAGGGCATGGGGCAATTCAATTGACAATAGAATTCAAAATATAGGAATGAACTGCAATTCGAACGAAATCCTATCGCCCTTCGCTCTCTGCGGGTAGCAAAGTATCATGTTAAAGCAGCATGTAACAAAACAGCATGCAGTAATAAGTCCTTCCATTATACAAACAACCGTGCGCAAAACTTAACGCTTGAAAAGCGCCCTTTAACCATGTGTACTAAGTGGTGTTCATTAACAAATAGCGCATATCTACATAAACGTTTCTATACAGTACAACTTATTTTTTTTGGAAATATAGACTAGGTCCTGATAAGCTCTGCGCTCTCATGGTCTTTCAAGCCTTTCACTACTGCGTAGAACCTTCAAGTTGTCATGTTATTTGCGTACTGTATCGCTGGCAGCATAATACTCCCGCAATTGCGCTTAGCGGCTCTTCAATCTACTATTCCCGGAAGCTCCATATAACATCCCTTTTATGATACATATTTACACCTAAACTTTTACCGCAACGTTTGAATGCGAGCCAACGAACCACATAAACAAGGAAGCAATCGACGTAGTTCCGCACGCTCCGGTTGTTCACAAGTTGTTGCTCCGCCGTATGCAGCGTGGCGTGAACTTCGAGAAAATGACCTGTACAGAGAGCTTTCATTTTCTTAGTTCATACGAAGCAATCCTGCACTCCTTGATTAAGCTTTGGAACTTTTGTATGTGTGTGCTACATCAAACCAACCGCTACATTTAACTCAGACAGGTGTCGAGTGTAATCCAACTGAGCTGTGTGCATGAGTGTTGGAGGTACAGTGGTCTGTCTACAATTACTCCGCCTGAGTCGTCTCTGCCACTTTCCCATAAGACCAGCGTCTTCTAAAATCTTCAAGAGCATTTTTGCTACCAGGTATAGCATCTCAGTTCTTGCAACAGGCAAACTCAAACATTTCCAGCCGCCAGAGGTGTACGCAGTAACTCGGCTTTCACCCAAGTCGAAACTCAATGCAGGCGTCTTGTGAAGACTTTGGTGCACATACTACGCAGCAGGCGGCAGTGGGAGGAGGGGGAGGGGGAGGTGCGGCAGGAAGATGCCGTGCTCGGGCGATATGGCGAAATACCACCAGTGTATATAAAATGCTGTGACGGGCCTGAGCTACGCAAGAACACATCATCTCCTACAGCGCGGCAAAGTTTTCCGGGCGCATAGAGCTGCAGAGTTTGCAGCGCTGCCAACTACAGCGGGAACTCTCCTCTGCATAGTCCAAAGCGCAGTGTAACGGTGCGCACGGCTGCTGTACCACAGTGCGCGCTGAGATACGTGAACACGAAGATCTCGAGAGTTGGAAACGAACCGGGGGTCCCAGCACCCGCCCACCCTTCGTACCGTCCTTGGGTCTTACTGTGCCGCACGTGAGGTTAGTGTACACGGCGCATCCGGCCGGGTGGGCTCGAAATCATCGGGCCGCATCGCGGGATGACGCGGGGAGGAGGCGGCAGATTTATGGCCGCCCATGAGCCGAACCATCCATCAGCGGCGTCTTCATTACGCCCCACCACGCCACGGGACGAATTCGACCGCTTCCGCAGAGGCAGGGGTAGTATATACAGGAGCCCCGAACGTTGTACTGTTGCTGCGCTACGCGGGACACAGAGCGGGGCGCCACTACTGTTGCCCCTGAAGGGCTTGAACACGAGCTCTGAGTTTTTCAAGCGCGCACAAAACCTGTCTCACTACACAGAGCCCGAGTTTGTCATGTCGGATGGCCGCTCTCGTGATATGCGCAGGGAGGTTGATGTGCGCGAGAAGCCGGTGTTTAAAACTCTAAAACTATGGCGCGCACTCTCAGCGGCTTATGCGTGTCCGCTATTCATTTTGTTTCGAGTGTGATGGACGAGTCTTCGTTAGTTAGCGTTTAGTTAGTGAGAACCATTCTTTGCTTTGCTGTCTCGAGCAGGCGGAGGCTGTGGTTAACTGAGGAGTGTGTAAAAAGCTTCCTTCGCGTAAAGGCCAGCCTGAACACACCGTCCTCTCTGCATGCTCCTTATTATATAGGCAGGCCGCCTTCGCAGGTGAAGCAGAAGTAAAAATTAAATGCTAAACTAATTTCCTATCCGCGGGAAAAATGGCCGTACTTTATGGACTTCCGTTAATCTTTCTATTGGTTCAAGAAGTACCAGGTTTAAAATTTAATGCCTATAATCAAAATGAAGTTTAACACTTTTTATTAATGTGGTCTTCGGTAAAGTGTTTTGCGCCTTCTTATCAAGATTTATTTGCGAAACCAAGGTTTTTAAATAAAATTCGAACAAAACTTTCACAAAGAGCACTTCTATCCAAAAAGAAAAATCTTAAAGAAAATTTGGAATATGCATCCTATCCAATGGCAAAAACATCTGAAAAAACTAAACTTCCGGCTCGTACATATTTTTTTTTTCAGAATAACCACTTTATGGTTCGGCACGCCACTGGGAGAAACAGTCGCGGAACCCTTCGCAGCGCAGGATGCATCAAATCCTGCTCAAATGATGTGGAAACCCAAAAAATGCGACAAATAACATGACTAGCTCCAATATCTTTTCCAAACGGCCGCTTATCTGAGCAAAACAAGTCCAAATAAAAATAAAAAACTAGCCCAGGCATTACCACCGATATTCAAGGCTCGTCCTATGCAGGTTTTATTCGCCCCCTCAACTTAACTCTGGTCATGAGGCGGCATCTTCATAGTCATTGCTATCTAAATCGTCGACAAAACCAGCCTTGGACGCAGCCGAATCGCAAGATTTTCAGTCTTTGAAGGTGCGTGTTACTCTGGCAGAGGCGGCCATCTTCTCAGCTCTTTTCCCTAGAGAAAAAGAAAAAGAAGATAACCTACTGTGAAGATTGAACTCTAGTTTTGCAGCTTCAAGGCAAATGGCATGAAACGTATAAGAACGGTGCCAAAGCGATTGAAATTGACGTTCGCATCCATCGCTAGCGGGCAAACAACGTTCAGTGAGCGTGGTAAGGAAAGAGTTAACAACACTGCTGACATGTATAGCGCACAGACGCGAAGCATACCCTTAGCTGAATTGTGTGCTATGCACCTAGCGCGTTCACACGCCCCTCATCATGTTCCCATTTCATCACAAACGAGCATCAGGCAAGCCCACATTATACACCTACGTGTATTTTATTTGTGTCACAGTTATGTCAGTTATAAGTCGCAATGAATTTTCCTTGTGATCAATCCCACGCGCGGACGAAATCCTCAACGCTCTGTCACTTTTATACCCCACCTCATCCGTCTTCTATAGGCGTTAAAAATTATAGCCTGTTTTTTTTTTTTACGATGTCACTTGAAAATTATGAGATAAACTACACAGGGTGGCCTACACAGGGCACATTGACGTACAGGGTTGGTCAAAAGTTCCAAGGCCACAGGGTGTGTTTTTAAGCGCTATAGTCGGGCAGTTATGACACCCCCGAAGGTCAAAATCTCTTAGAGGACAGGAGAAGTATCATTCGCCCCTCTGAGAAAACTTGATACCTTCATTTCTATCATAGGCAGCAGGATATGCCGCATAAGACCAGACCCTGTGGCCTGGGAACTTTTGACCAGTCCTGTACGTCCAGACCGTAATTGACCATGCCCGCAAGGGTCAAATTTGTTCCACTTTTATTTGCTCTTTTTTGTTTTTGCTGTAAACATTTGTTTTTTTGTTTATTATTTTACCGAGCTTTTTCGAAATAGAGCTCTTGAATGGTATTGACGGCTTTGGTTAATGCATTTTTTTCCCAAAGCTTTTCGGGCCAGTAGGCATGCGCATACTAGCTCGGTGTTTTTATATGTTATAGCAGAAACACGTAATGGGGCCTTGATGGCCACCGGAGTGAGGTTTTGCTTTTTATTGCGACAGTCTGCCTGCTGGCATGAAGTATTATTTAAGAATATGCGAGTTGCTAAGGTATGTTATTCGGTGTTCACCTTATGATCTTAACGGTTCACTCTAAGGCTCTGTGACCGCCGTTATGTTACTTATGCGTTTTCTTCATTTTTATTGTTGCCAGAACAGGTTCCAGAAGTTACTTGCCCTAAACCCACTTCAACAGGCATGCAGTTCATCGATGGTATTAAACCCACTGTACAGATGTCATGTTTCGAATAAAATACTTCGTCTCTTTCCCTTTTTCTGTGTACCTCTCGTTTGGTCTCTCCCTTGCTTTCTCTCTTTCATGCGAGAAAACCAACCAGAGCGCCAAGACTGACGGCCCAGCAAAAGAATGGGTTACAAAACGCGTGGATTCATTGGTGTCAACTAAAGTATATACGTGAGTACTCTGCACAGTAACCGCGTTTCTCCCCAGAAACTTGACAGTGCTTCCGCTCCATCCATCCCTCCGTGGCATTCATTGCGTCCAAGAAGCCCGAACAGGTTCCTCATGAGGTCAGGAAGGCATACCTGCTGAGCCTACCAATGCTCTACTTGGCCTTTAAGGTATTCCGTCAAGAAGAGAAGAATGCGTTCAGGTGCTAATATACAGAAAGCACGGAGCTATGAGCATGGCTGGTGGCACCTAGACCGACATTACCAAAAACGCCGTCAGCTTCATTTTCACGCACCACCAAAGCCGAACACTACTCGATCACGACCTTTACAGTATGAATTCGAATTTAAGCCACTTTTTATTGCAAGCCGAAACCGTGAAACCGTAAAGACAACGCAGAAAAGAGAAAGACCTGGGATGTACAGGCCTACAAAAAGAAAAAAAACGCGACCAAAACCGAAACTATATGGTTTAGTGGGTCATGTAATTACCTATCACAAATTCGGCTTGATCGTCATTTGCTCTTGTCGGGGTGTTTTTCTAATCACTGGCCCCATCCCGCAAGACACTGTTCCCGGTGCAATCCAACGGCGCTACATCCGCTTCTCCCGCGTTATGGCGGTCTCTTTGCGGTCCTAAAAGCACCATCCTTGTTGCCGCCCTCATAAACAATGGTCAGTAGACGTTCTACACACTTCTTATAGACAGTGCTGCCTTCTTATAGACATTTACTTTTGTATTTTCACAGTATATAGACTGTCTCTTGACAAAAGTCTACCAAAAGTGCATCTATATGTTTTCACTAGACTGTCTATACGATTTCTGTTGTCTATAGGATCTGCCTATACAAATGATAGACATTATAGATAAAAGTCTATGGACAGTCTGTAGGCCGTCTAAAACATTTTTGCAAGGGCTTTCTGGTGAACAGGTGCTCTTGCTGTTTTGGACAAGTAAGACCTCTGCCAAAATCTTGGAGCCCAAGGATACTTGCTTCTAGGCAACACCTGTGCCTCGTTATGTGTCCCCAGTGTTCCAAACCTCTTGACGGGAAGAAGAAATTTTGTGATCCCCCCTACGAAGGTTAGGACTTCCGCTGATGTTTAAGAGCCTCACTATACACGGCTCATAAGCAAACACCCACGGGGCTCTAAACTTTTGCAAAGGCTGCACGGGTGTGGTAATAAGTAAACGGAGCTGGCTATTCCGTTCTGATTGCAATAAACCCTTCCCTATCGGGCATGAATAAATATTATTTGCCCATGAAGTACCGCACTAGCGTCCGCTACCAGCCTGCAAATACCACAGCTGCCAGTTTCAATTAGGCAGCGCGTTAAAAAAAAACGTTTAAAGGGAATAGCGTGCGCCTCTTCTTCTTCCCCGACCCTGTACATTCATTTTGTGCACGCCCTATTCTCGCTCCTCTTGGAGATTCCATTTACGATCTGCTGATAAGAAACTGCACGCCTAATACAGAGGTGTCGCCGCCGCAGTGGTTCAGTGGTTATGGTACTCTGCTGCTGGTCCGAAAGACGAAGGGTTCGATCTTCGCCGCGTCGGTCGCCTTTCGATGGATAAAGAAATGATAGAGGCCCGTGTACTGTGCGATGTCAGAGCACCTTAAAGAAGGCCAGGCGGTCGAAATTATCGGGAGCACTCCACTGTGGAGCCTTTCATGAACTGAGTCGCTTCAGGACGTTAAATTCCCCAAAAATGAAACTAAAAGCAGAAGTGCAGCCACACGGCTTAGTCGGAGCCACCGCGTCGCGACGCAAAGCATGCTATTTCTTTTGCCACGTATCGTGCCAGCACAGTTGAAATATTACGAGTCGGTGGAGGTTGTGGACCCGCATTCTCGAATCTAAGAAGAAGCAGAAATTTTGACTTCAGGTTTCTTTTTTTATTTGAAAAATCTATCAGATTAAAATCGAACTACAAGAGAATTTCTCCCGCGGGCTCACTGCTGCCTCTCTAGTGCTGCGCAGACGAAACATTTTGTGCTGCAGTGTACAGCTGCGTACAAAAGTAAACCGAACATGTTACTGTCTTTGAACATTTTCCCATAGCTATGGTATGTGCATGCTTTTTGTAGGCGTTATAGTGCGCTTTACCATGGCTATAGGCTATGTTTCTTTATTTCTGACTGGAAAGGTGTGATTATGGGTACAACGAAATAGCGTGCCCGTTTACTTACATCCGCACTTGTACGTATAGCAGAGCAGCCAAGTGGAAGCGGGACGTACTTAATCCAGACGTCCTTTCCCTGACGTCATTTCCCTGCGTCCTATTCGTTGCTCCATCATGTCGTGCTCAAATACGTCGGAGGTCTCTGTCAACTGGAATTGCAGTGTACAGGAAACAACCATTCGGAGCCTTAATGATCCGCATCTCTTACGCAAGGGAGGCCGCATCGCCTACGTCATTAAACTATGGAAGACTCCATTGAGGAAGCAAAGGTAACATTGAAAAATATCTTTAACCCCAACGTCGGCAGTCCGGATAGAACCCCACTACCTCGACACTTGCCGGTTCATAAAAGAATGCACGCGATAACAGGCATTATAAGGTCACATTAAAAAATAAAAGAATCCCGAAGGGAAGCTCGAAATGGGAAATGGGCGGGCAGGGAGAATTCAGGGAAGAACCGTCAAGCTCCCGACTAGTGGTGCAGGCGATTCCTCCTGCCTTCCATCACACTTTATACCTTTTTTCCTTTTTTCTTTCATATCTTCCTCCGCGATCGCATGACCTTTCCTCGGCTGCCTGGCGTGCTCCTCGGCGCCCGTCACACAAGCCGGGGCACTTGTGGCCGTTAAACCCGAGCCTGATTGTCGGCATGAAGGATGGCCGCCCGAGATCCCGGCCCCTGATGCGTTGGGAGCGCGCGCTATATATACGCCCTTTCCGGCCAGGGGGGCCTCCCGAAATCGATGCTCAGCCCGAGGCCCGCCTCGCTCGAAGCTGCGCCCCCGGCTCAGAGCGCTACGGATAGCCTGCAGCCTCTCTGCGCTGCGCTGAAGATCCGGGCGCTCGCTGTTTTTTCTTCCCTTCCTTTTTTACGCTTCCCGCGAGGCTCTCTCATTGTTTGCGACTCCGTTTTCTCACGACGGGCTTGCGCTTGCGGCTGTTAAACAGCCGGTCATTGCTGCACTTATATGAAATGGCATTCAAACCAGGTCTGTGCCACGGGGAATGTATGGGGTGCATGTTGGAGCAAAGTTAGGTGAACAGTCATGAGCGAACGGTCACGCATTCGCACGCAGTGAATTCTTAAAGAAGTAGCAATGTACTATATTTTGCGCATAGTAGGTACTAGCGATCATAGTTACGACCGGTTGACCGTGCGCCGCGTTGCAAAAATGAGATATTCTGACGCCGTTGGCAGATTTGCAGCGGGTGATATGCTTGGCTGTGGCTTCTGCTATGCAAGCTCGGCATCGAAAGAAATAAAATACTGATTGCAGATTTGATGACCGGCAGATTCGTTGACGGCAGATCATGAAAAGCGCAACATAAGTGATCTGTTGGGCAAACTTCCAGCCACAGTCTGAAACAAGCTAGCGGATCGAGTGCACTCGGCGACTATCGGTCTTGTTCGCATTTTACCACATAATGCCCAGGCACTGAAAATGACGGATCCATAAGTGTAATTAGCTTCCAGGATTTATTAACGAGTGATATCTTCTCTGCGCAAATAAAAGAAGAAAACTGGAATATTTAATGAGAAAAATGAGATTACAGCATAAATAAATTTCTTTACATTTGATGATTTCAAAATAGGTGAGGAGAGGGCCTTACGCGCAGGCGTATATGCAGTAAGTCAACAGCAAGTGCGATGGCGGGAATTGTAGCAAGTGCAGAAATGTACTCTAGCCTCGTGACGTGAATATATTCTGCGCCGAAGAGAACGACATTGAACCCTATCTCCGATAAAAAATTGCCGAACCAAGACAACTTCGAGGTACAGCATACCGAGTTTTTGAAGCAATTATTCCTTTAAAAAATTCTTAAACATTCTATAGACTGTTCATAGACTATCGTACATAAAGTCTATAGACATTTTATAGATAAATCCTAACAAATTTAATTCAATACAAATCCTATAGACAGTCTATAGATAATCTCTAGATTTACGGCAATACACATTTAGCAGACTTTCACCTATAGAGAGTCTATATACTATGAATAGGCTAAAGGAAATGTCTATAGGAAGGCAATGTACTCTATATGAATTCTATAGACATTGTATAGACCAGTTTTATAAGGGTTTATTGATCTAACCTGCACGTTAAATGCAAGTGCTTCAGCTCAGTGCTGCTTCGAATCCCCTTGAACTATACTTCTCGAACCACGTTGTCTGTTTCCAGGACACTTCCAGACATTTAAGGGTTTTCTGGGCCTTCAGTCCCGCGGGCTATTAATGTAATGGAAATGTAGTTAAGGAAATGCACTAACTGGGGTGCAGTAATGAAGTCGGGAAACTGTTTGGAAAAGGATGCCGTGGATGGCGCAGATCAGTCACTGGTTGTTACGGGGACGTCAATGAAGTGTTTATGTGGCCTGCAGTGGTTTTTGGGACGATTGCTAATAAGGCATATCGATATATTCTGAACTGCACTTGAAAAGAGCGATTATGATGTTATTTCCTGTTCCTCTGTGATGAACACCCCTGGGTCGAGTAGCGCCAAGGCAACCGCATTACCTCCAGTTTTACGCCTGAGTTGTCTACGCAAAGAAACGCGTTCTCACCACCATCAATTGGTGACGAAGGCAACTCATGTAGGGGAACTGTTCTTTCAGGCATTGAGCCGTTTCCATCTATATGCGGATTTTAGCTATTTGAATAAACGCAAACTTGAGTAATGCTGCCATTTATAGAGTTAATGTGAAACCGAGTGGTTGCTTTGTGGGTGCCCCATTTATTCTCATCTCCCCTTCTTCTACGCTGGACCTTGGTCCAGATGTGAGTCGTCACACATCACCTCCTCCTTGCCCAGATGAAGCAAAGGCTTAAGGGGACGTGTAGCGCGAAACCAACTCTGATATTGCGAAACCATAGTGCGAAATCAACTGATTCTTAAGGATCTTGTCAGTTTGCAATGTAATTCAAAAGCCTGTAAAGTCAATTGTGAAACGTTGTGTGCGTATGGTGGACGGCCTTGGCTCTTCCGGTGCAGGCGAAAGAAATAGCGCAGCTTGGGTGCCGGGATGGCTCCTTCCGCCGCACGTGACACACCTGACGCGGTAGGTGTGCGGTCGGTGATTGGATGCCAGTACTGCCACAGTCGGATGGCAGAGTGCAGCGAGCCACGGCGTCTCTTGCATTAGCTCAGAAGTCCCTGCATTGGGAGGAATCGTATCGACGTCTTCTCGGGCAGCCTCAGCAACCAGCGAAGCTAACAGCTAGCTTCATGGTTTCCGATGCAGGCGGGCCTTTGGCGCTGAAAACTGAGCACAACAGTGGGCTTCTCGCTTGGCTGCTGTGTCAGCTGACGGGTGGCCGTGATACCTTGACGAGGCAGAGTTGTGCGGGTGGAGCGGGCTTTTTTTGCACGCGACCCTTAACCGGGGCCTGCGTTGCTCGTCTCCCGATGTGGAGTGGAAGGTGCGGCGTCATCCCTGTCCGTATACCTTTGAACGTAACCGGTAACAGGGCTGCTTACTTAGTGATGTGTACCGCGGGTGACGAAGTTGACGTCTTCAATTTCCCGTCTATGGCAAACGGGCGGTGCGCACTGCTGCTTGATGACGCGAACCTGTGGCGGTGGTGTTGGCTCTTTCTGGAAAATATTAAAGGTTGTAGTGGTGACACCCGGTGTCAAAAGATTAAGTGCATTGGCTGATGACCGGCTAGCTCCTTCTGTTGAACGTGAGTTCTCTTCGGTGGACCTAACTGCTAGACGATGCTCAATTGTGGCAGGCTCAGGGGACACTCGTTTTGATGAATATGAAACGCTTGTGATGTAGTTGATGCAGTTTGTGGTCTAGTTGAGGCTGCTCGCTTGGCCCTGTTCGGCGAATTCGAAAAGTAGGCCGAAGGGAAGGGGGGGGGGGTGGATGCTGGAAACTTGATGGGGACTCGATGTTTTGTTGGGGCTTGTTGTGGACACGGAAAATGGCGGCGTTCAAGCGGTGCATGAAAGCACAGAAAGCCTTGCAGGTGCGGCTTAAATTGAGATCTTTGAGCCTGCTGGTCCCTGGCAAATGACACTTGCTGTGATATGGTTACGGTCACTCGTTGTCCAATAGGCACTATTGTCAATTAATGCCGAGCAGCTCATTCGGCTCATGGTCGCCTCAACGTGTTGCGCTGCAGCGAGCCACTGCAATGGGGCTGTGGTGCTCATTCCCCAGTCATCGTAGTCCGCGGTATAAAAATAGTAGACCATCACAATGCTCTTGAGTTCGTCCCAAGATGTCACAGTTCTCTGAAACATCCGTGACGTGACGCATGGGAAAGCCCCGCAGTCAATGAAGTTAATGAATTTGTCCAACATGTCTCCCGATCAGGAAGAGGCCGTTGTTCTGACTTCGAAGAACCAAGCCATGTTTTCAATGAGTACGTCACATGGCGTTCCGGCATATTTCAGGATGATGAGATGCTGCTTGGATGCGGGCATGATGCGATGTGCGTATGTTAGGCAACGATGTCGGTGATGTGGAACCTAGTAGATGCTGTGGACGCCATTATTATTCCAACCTCCCCAACGTATAACTAAATCACTTTGCTAAGACAATCTTGGAACAGACTACGTAGTTGGTACAGGGAACCTACAGCTTTGAGAGCCCTTTGCGCGGCAATGCGGAAGAGCCGTCGTCATCGATTGGCTCTTAGTGCCCTAATTTTTTCATCGCATGCATGTGTGGAGTAAACTATAGCATATGAAATCCTTGATTTGTGTTTTTTCGCCAATTATTTGCGCTTCACTGTTGAATTTCTGAGGGATGCGAGGGACAGGAACCAACTGATGCAAATTGAAGAGGAAGCAAAAAAAAATTACCTGAATCAGTTTTTGTGTTCAGGTGCCGTTCGGGCTACTTTTCAATCAATGGCTGAGATGGGTTGCGGCTGCTCACGAGTGACTTCCCTGAAAGGCGATGGCTCCGGTTTGGATCTCCGGAACAGAATGAATTTTTGTTCACACCCAGTTTCTGTGAAAGTGCAGTATCTTTCCTTTGTAACCACAGGATGCGCTTGGGTGCATGCGAGAAAGTAATTACGCCCTTGGCTATTACTTTTGATGGAGGGAAACTTAGATGCATTAGGAGTCGAACCCGCGTGCTACTCAGGAGTGAAACGACCTAGTCCGTTTTAGATATTTAGTGAAAACCAGCCAGTGGGTACGAAAAATCGAAGCAGAGGCCATCGGGACACGAAACAAACTACCAGAAAGCTGGAGCCGGAACGCGATATACAAGGACACACGGCAGGTACACAAGGCACGAACTCTTCTGACGTTGCTAGCCCATCCTAACCCAACATCAGACGCGGGTAGCACTTGTGGGGGTGCACGCATACCAACGGACAGGACTCGTAGCTGGCACGCTGGGCACGATTTACAAGCGAAAGCCAGGGGGAGTGCGCCGGACGACTCTCGTATAGACACTGAACTGCCGTAACTTCGCCCGCCGGCATCCGATGTGTTTATGCCTCGCGGCCACGGACCCATGCCGCGTAACTCCTGCGTTGTTTTGCTGCTACTTTGTTATCCACCTGTTCGTCCGTTGCTGCCTTGCGGTCGGTGTACAAAACGGGAGACCAGTGGAAGGGGCACCTTTTTCTCTGGTTGCCTCCTCGTCTTCGTCTGACGATGTCGAGTCCTCTTGTCGAAACGTCGGCAAGCGCCTTTATGCTTTACTCTCCCTTGTCCACTTGATGATTACCCAGAACCATCTGCCCACCCTCTCTTTACCAATCAGTCTGGTCAGCATTTAGAGTGCTAGGCAGCTGTGTCAAAAAAAAAAAGCGGAAAAGTACGCTTCATTTTACAGCACGGTTCAGGTGGGAAATAATTCGGGTTCTGGCTTACATAATGCTTGCTTCTTAGTTCATAACAGTCTTAATCTGATGAAGAGTAGGGCGCTGTCCTACTATATTCTTATACTGTGCATTTTGCTTTCAAATCTAAACGAATTGGTACCTAGACCATATCAGAAATGTGGCGTGGTTCTCCTCTGCACGAGTACGTGGCTGCACATAATGAAAATGTTAAAACTTCATTATAAAATAAGTTGTAGTATTCCCACAGTAATGCTTATCGAATAAAAAAATAAACGCTCGTAGGTCATCTGGACCTGTAAACATTATTGCACTCCCGCTTTTCATTCCTGGAAAAATTAATAGCCGATGATAGTTAAGCACAGCAATGATAGCGTAAAAAGAACGAATCCCTCAGAGAACAAATTCTTGCATTTCATGCGAACACACGCCTTTATATTCCTGGTCGCACATTTCGACTTCTCACCTAAATGGAGCGTCATTCGCTCATTCACTTGAGAGAGACGCAAGTCAAGCAAGGGGGGGGGGGGGGGTTGTAGCAAGTTCTGACGTTGGATAATGCTGGATTAAGATAGTTTATATGCAGCTATGAAGTTGCTCACATTGTGACAGTAACTGCATGGCAACTTTTTTTCACTACCATGTTCTCGAATAACCTTTGAAATCTGTAGAGATAAACAATATGCCCTTTGCTAGTTGGGATCGGCGTGTAGAGGATATAAAAAAAGTATAAAGAAGTATAAAAAAGTATAAAAGAAGATGCCAAATGTAGAGGACCTATTTCGGCTTGCCTCCTCCTGTTCCAGCTTCCAGCTGTTTTCGTTTCGAAACGACAAAGCTGCCACAAACATATAAAAATGGTTTTTAAAGAGAGGAAATGACGCAGTAACTGTCTCACTTATCTCAGTGGACTCGCGAACCGCTTCATAAGAGAAAGAATAAAGGAGAGAGAGAGAAAGAAGAAAGGAAGAAATAGGCGCCGTAGTGGCGATCTCCGGAATAGCTTCCACCTGGAGATCTTTAACGTGCAATGCCATAGCAGAGAACAAGGGTGCCCTTTGCGTTTCGCCTCCATCGAAACGCAGCCGCCGCAGTCAGGTTCGGAGACGGGTACACTGGCTCAGCAGGCGAGCGCCTTAACCCTTCAGCCACCACAGCGGGTCTACCACAAAGGTTTATATCGTTTGCGGCAGCGCGTCATCAAGTTTGTTATGACAGCCTGGCGCAACTAGATAAAAAGTCATTCCTATGTAAGCATACTGCTAGGCTTGTTTTTCAGGTTCTTTATGATTCCCGGCGCTGTCAGCTTTCGACAGCATACTTGTATCCCCGTTGACTGGACGCTGCAGACGAACGTATCCCTACTGACACGACGCGCCAGCAAATGGCAGTCGTTGGAAAGCCAAAGCACCAGCCTGTATATGAACAAGAATTCGAATAAAAGTCGTTATCAAACCGCAGACCTATATAGCAATAAATCGGGCTCATATTTTCGAATACTTTGGCGATGTTTCTAATATTTTCCGAAAAAAAAACTTGTTTCTCTCTGGTACATTTTATCTAGCATTCAAACCTTCCCGATATTTTTCATCTTTATCCATAACCCATCTGATGGCCGGGCAACCGAGATGCCACGGCGATCACTGCCCCGCGGGTACGAGGCTTTATTTTGGAAAGGTGAGCTGGCGAGCAGCCCCGGGACTAGTGGAGCTCCAAAGAGTTGTCGGCATCGGGCAAGGCTGTAGTGCCACCGGGCACTGCGGCAAGCGGAGCACAGAGCGGCAACAGAGTCAAGGCTCCGAGAAGGAAGAGGCCCTGGCATGCCACTGTCTGCGCCAGAGCCGGGCTGCGTCTTTACCCTCGCGTCCTCAACTCGGCTGCCTTGCTTGCCCTGCTATCTGTTTGCCTGTGTGTGATACATCTCTCCTTTCCACATACGCTTCCTGCGGACGTTCCCCGCTTTCACCTATACCATCTCTGCCTCTTTCTCCTCCTAGATGTCCGCGACAGGAGAGCGGCCTGCCGGGCAGACGAGAGGCCGCTGTCGAGGCAAGAGTTGCACGGGAGGATAGGCGGCCGGGTGGAAGCAGGGATGTGAGGCGGTGTTGTGGCGTCCGGCAGCCTTGTTCCCGTATTCAGCGAGAAGGGGCGCGCGCCGCATGGGGCCGACGGATCTGTCGGCGCGCGTTCTCGGCGCTGCCAAACACAAACGACGCGCGGCCGTGGAGGTGCATGGCAGCAGCAGCAGCAGCATCAACAACAGCGCGTGCAGGAGGGCGCATCTCGAGCGGGGTCTTTCTGGCCGGCTGCGCGCGGCCGTCCAGGTAGACAGGGACGCGTGAGAGATTGACTTTTCCGGGAAGGGCTCTCGCGAAACGCGGAAGGAACAACAACAGAAAGAAAGAAGAGCGCTCCGTTCTTTGCGGCCGCCGCTCCGAAGCTCGGGGGTCGACCGCAGGCCCCCGGCGGCAGCAGACCCGCGTCTCTTCCCCTTCCACCTCCGTATCTCTCCGCTCCTTCTCTTTCCTCGGCAACCACTCCTCGTGTTCCTTGTCTGTTCTGCAGCCTCTTTTTTATCACTTAGTTCCAGGCACGTTTGCCATCGTATCTCTCTTGGCTCCTTGCTCGTTTTTCGTTTCGTGTCTTGTTCAATGTCTCCGCAGCCTTGCCTCGTTGCTATCACTTCTTCGTCTTCCTTCTGACGCGAGTGCGTGCCCCCTTGGGCGGCTCGTGCAGCTCTTCATCCCGATGCACGCGTGAAATAAATTCCGGCGCCGACGCTGCTGCCACCGCGTTGCCGCTGGCGCGGCGTGGCGGGAGACGGCGAGTTCTCGAGAAAGCGCTCGAGGGAATGTGCGAGCCGCTGCTGTTCGCGCGACCGGCAGACGCGGGGAGAAATGTTTTCCTCTTCTTCTCGCACTGTGGCTTCGCTGCGAAGACGCCATGATCGCTTAGACGATCTACACCCACAATGTGGACCAGACCAGGTCAGAGACGAAGGTAGCAGCAAGCGCGGATCGATGTCACCGTTGCGCTCACTGCCAAAGTGCACAGCGGGCGTGATACCTTTTGGTCTTAGCCGCTTACCGCTGCTTTCAAACTTCAATCAATGTTCTGACAAGTACCCGATTTAGACTCTTGATGGCTTCTTAGTGTAGCGCGTTTTTTTTTTTCATGGCTCACTACGGTGACAACATATCCTAAGATTGACATTTGTGAAATAAACGCATTACATCTGAGGTCAACGATCTTTGAAGGGGCGGGGGGGGGGGGGTATACCAGATTTCCGGCTACCGAATATGAAAAATCAGAAAAAGACCAAGTTTTATTTTCTTTTTTTCACTTCAGCTTTCCAGTTTAACTGGAAAGAACACCCCAGAAACCAGCTTTTCTTGGCAAAAAAAAAAAAAAAATCACTCGTTACAAATCTACGCATCCAACCACACTTGCCATTCAGCATCCACTAACTATCTATTAAACCACTCAGCGGAAGGACCCTTAACCGCGCCCTTAAAAAGCTGCGTCCTCCGCTCATGGAAATACTCTCGGCGCGGGATGTGCACTGCATGTGCAAGACGAGTGGTGCGTGTGGGTTTGGATTGACTACTGTAGTAGCATACAAGTCCAGAAAAAAGCGCCTTTTCCCCGTCAAACGACTCCCTTCCAGCAAATGGCGCCGGCTGATTCTCATGACCCTGATAGCGTGAGTAACGGGACAATGCAGGGACGGGACTACGCCTAACAGTGCAGAGAAGGGACTGTCTCCTTTAACCTGCCACTCCCTGCATTGTCCATCAGAAGGGTAATGAGCATCGGCCGACGCCATTGGCTGGAAGGGGGTCGTTTGACAAAGAAAAGCCGGTTTTTTCTTGACTTGTATCCGACTGTTGTTCTTATTATAAAGCGTAGTTGCCTTTCATAAAATGGCTCTGCGAACCAAGTCTATCTGCACTTTTATGTTTTTTCCAGCACTTCGGTCGGACACCTCCCTGCGTTTCCTCCTCCTCCTCCTCCTCCTCCTCCTCCTCCTCCTCCTCCTCCTCCTCCTCCTCCTCCTCCAAGTCAAAACTTAAAGACAGCGCCAAGTTGATTGCGGCCTGCCTCATCTCTCTCCTGCGGCTCCTGCGCGGTGCCAGTTAGTTCGATAGGAAATGTATACTTTTATACCTTAACCTGAGATATAGTCCGCCGACACAATTTAAACAGAGTTTTTGTCATCATTCAGGATCCGGGCCTGTTGAAGAGTGACAGAAACACCATTTCTGTTGAGAAGGGAGTTTGTTTTAGACGTCGGTGATTGGCTGACAGATTCAAGTCGAAGCGCAGTGCCGCTCAAGACCCGGAGTTTCCAGGTGATGTTGTAGTTAACGTTTATACCAATATGCACAGTTACAACTGAAGGACACATAATGTTGACCGCTATTCACATCATTACTGCAATGTGCGGTTCCTTCAGGTTGTACCTCATCGCGAAGCTTGCCTGGACGACACAATTCTGTACCAGTGCAGGAATGCTGACTTGGGAGCTATTTTAGACTGTCACATTTCATCGCTCCTCTTTTGAACTACACCATCGTCCCTGCCCAGGAGATCCGAACCAGATTCACATGCTTGCTGTATGATTTACGCAGACGTGTGCTCTGCAACGACTGCAGAGCACACGTGTACAAAAGAATTTGACGCAGTTACCCACCGCAGTGGGATGGAGGAAGACTCGCTGCATTACTACGATCGCCCTCCTCCCAGAAGAAGCTCCGTCAGCCCGCCCCACGTCCTTTCCAGAGCCTCTACTTAGTGCTGCTCCTCATCCTCCTCCCCGGCTCCAATCATATCTCACGCGCCGCACTCACGCGCAGCAGCACGCGTTCTCGCTTGGCTGCAGCTCTCCGCCGACCACGACGACACGTCACTCTCGTGCCTCGCGTACCGCCACCCACCGCACCACACCGGCTGCCTGCCCGGCACCCTACGCCACTGCAGAGTTAGCGCGCGCGTTGCGTTTTGCGGTTGATACGCACCGCTGGGCCCCCTCCCCCTGCTCTTTCCTCCTTCTAAATAGGCTTCGCGAACTGGCGCGCCTTTCCATTCACGTCCCTCTCCTGCGTCTTTGAGATTCATTTTTGCGCGGTCCAATTTTTATCCTTCTCATTTTTTTCTCTCTCTCCGTAGCCGGAGAGGCGCGTCACTGGCGAAGGTTGTCGGTCGCCAGCGGAGCGTGCGCGGCGGCTGCGTCGTGGTTTTGAGAGCGGCCTGCGGTTGGCACCGGCGGACAGTGGCGGCCAAGGCTGGAGGAAAATAGCGACAGCGAGGCGGAGAGGAGTCGCAGAGGGGGGAGTGTATGCTCTTATCGAGACTCCGCACGCGCCGCTCTTCTCCGGGTTGGAGCGGAGCAGTGCACGCTCCGTGCGCGGCGCAGCGGAGGAGCGCGCCGTCCAACTTTGTGGCGGCCGTCGAGGTCCGCTTGCTCCTTCGTTTCTGACGCCCGGCGGGGAGAGCGCTCCCGCGGGCAAGTTGGCTTTTGTCGCGCAGCTGTTGAGGCTCCCGCGAGTTGCGTTCACTGCGGAGGAGAACGCAACGCTGCTCTGGCTCGTATAGTTGTAAAGAGTACGGGAGGAGGCGTTTCGCCCAACTTGGTCAAAAGATCGCACCATGCTCGTAATTTAACCCTTTTGGTTCCAGGTTAAAGCCCCGGTGACGAAACGATCACCAGTGGGAAGAAGTCTACGCAGGTGGAAGCGATAATTGCAACGGCCGGTTGGAGCGGCGAAAGCCGGCCCGCAACAGAAGTCCAGGCTTGCGGGCAGGTCGCGCAAAATAGACAGCGCGTTTGATGTTTCATGGGGATAGATTTTGTCTCAAGCTGCATGTCAGCAATGGTGTATAGTTTACAGAGCTTGGTGGTGACCATCTTTAGGGCCACGCTAAGAAAGCCGATAAGGGTCGTAGTTCAAAGCGTGTACAGGAACCGATCGGGTGACAGCTCCACAGTCCTGACTGGCAGCATGTTTGTTGCAAATCACGACCCGTACACAGACGGATGGTCCTTTGCAAGGCGTTGAGTACAAGTTCCTGTGCAGATATGTAGGTTCTAACTTATGTAAAATGAACGCACCTTTTAATTCATTGTTGTATTTTTCCTTTATATTTTCCTTTTTTCTCGTCTTTAAGGGTTAAGCAACGATGCGTGTTTCTGCGTGCAGTAAAATTGAGGCCTCACTACATCCAGCATAGTTATATAAAGCAGCCTCTCTTCATCCAGTCGAAGGTGCAAATATCTGCAAAACCGAAACCGGCATACGGTTTCGCTCATTAAAACCACGTTTGCGCGTGCTTCGAAATTCGCATTTGTGTCAGGGAACCTGGCACGTATTGGCTAGTTCCGCGTTTGCACCATTTCCAGTGCTAACAAACAAGCAAGCAACACCAATGGCTCGGGCTAGCCATTATGAGCCGGAGAGGGCACGCGCGACACGGGGATGATGCACTTTGTTCAGGCGTTTTTTTTTTATTTATAACTAAAGGCACTTGCTACACACAGCGTGCTGCTTCTGAAAGGCTATTCGCTGATCGCTTGCTGTTTACATCGCTTGGAGCGCCACCGAGCAAACGCCCTCAGCGTCGTTTTGCCCATAGCGCTTCACTTTGCAGCGGGTCCCGCGCTTGGCCGCAGTGCACGTAAATGCGCGGAAAGGGCAACGCGTGCCACAGCGCTGCGCGGCCAGCCGTGCGAAGGGCGAGTCGGCGCCCGGTGGGTGGGCCGGGGAGGGGTGGGCATATTCATAAACGGCGGTGCGCGGCAGCAGCAGCCGCAGCAACCATGCAGCGGCCTATGTTTTCCACCCGTGCGTCCGCGCCCATGCGGTCGACCACTGCGTGACGCAGGCTGCGTGTGGCCGCTGGCGATCGCGGTTCGCTGAGTTATGGTTGCGGCAGCAGCGACGTCGTTTCACTATACTGCCGCGTGCTCGACGCCGACGTGAAACGCGTGGCGTTGCCGCAAGGACGCCCAGGGAGCGCTGGGCCTGCGTCGCTGGCGATAGCGGAACGCACTGTTTCCAAGTGCAAGCCAGCGAATCTTTTTTTTTATCTTTCTTTGTTGCGTTCAACGTAGAGAAACTCGACCTGTAGTCGTTGCTATTGCTGCTGTTGTGAGTGCAGTCTAGTTGTGCTTTTCACATAAACACTATCGCATGGACTGTTATTATTGCCCAACGCGCATCCACCATTTCTGCTGCGTTGCGAAAAATTGTATATGGCTCGCTAAGATGCGGTGTCCGTTGGACGGAGTTTGGCGACAACTTTGGCGAACATCTTCGTGCCCCACACTTATTGGGAACCTTCCAAGCATGTTACTTACTGGGCAGTACAGCACTGTTCTTGTCTCCGCGGTGGCTTTGTGGTTATGGCGCTCGGCTGCTGGCCCGAAAGATGCGGGTTCGATCCCGACCGCGGCGGTCGAGTTTCGATGGAGGCGAAGTTTTAGAGGTCCGTGTACTGTGCGATGTCAGTGCACGGTAAAGAACCCCAGGTGGTCGAAATCTCCGGAGCCCTTCACTACGGCGTCCCTCATAGCCTGAGTCGTTTTGGGACATTAAACACCCTTAAGCCAAGCCAAGCCAAGCACTGTTCTTCTTATGTTGTTTTCAGTAGTATTGAAGTTGTCGGGCATCTTTTATAGCTACAGCAGTTCCGCGTTTGTGAAATATGTGGGCTCCATAGGCTTGCATCGACGACCTCGAACATCGTCCGGCTACTGAAATCTCATGGTGGCCATAAAGGTGTGTAAGGGCCTGTCGCGCATGTCGGCAGCGAAAGGAAGAGGGCCCCATTGTAATCGTCATTCGTTCGTTCCCCGCCTAAACTTCGCACCGCAACGTTCGCGGCTTCCAAGGCAGTCCCTAAAGATTTCGTAACAGACATGTGGGCAGCCTGAAAAAAATTAAAATAAGAGTTATGGGGAAAGGCGGCCGGGGAGAGGGCGCATGGTCACTCGATGTTTAGAAACGTGGACACTAAGACTAGGCTGAAGACAGGAGGGCCCGCCAACGATATGGACGATTTTTAATTCCAGGACATGTCACCCTTTGGAGCGGGAACACTTCAGTCTTGTGAGGCTGGTATACCGCGGAGCGATAAGAAGGTAGGAACACATAAGGAGGGTTTTCGCCCCGCCCATAATGATGGCCATCGACGTCAAAACGACCTCTGTCCACTGCACAATCAGAAGTTTTTCAGAGGTGTTCTCTCGTATTGTTTTGTAGCGATAGCTACATTACAGTAGCATTTCGAGCCTTCAGCGTGGCTGCGCCGCCACCCTGTCGCTGCGCCGCCACGCTGTCACGTGGTTGGTCACGTGGTGCGGAGCAGCTGCCGGCGGTGTGGCGCCGTGGCTGATCACGTGGTTCGTCAGCTGGTTGGTAACGTGGCCAAGATCCACTCGGCCAGCTGTAGCTATCGCGTCACTACAGGTTTAACCAGAGCTAAGCCACCACCAATTTTTCTTTAACACTGCCCTCATCGCCACTCCGCAGAGAAATCTGCACCTGTGCAGACGATCGGTACGTTGCGACCCCACACACGAGAGGAGGAAGCATGGCAGTGATTAAATTTCTTTGATGAAATGGCAGTAGATGAAATAATTTTCTAGGTAATTGTTTGCCTAGCCGGATACCTTTAAAGCAGCAATGGCGCACGGCTAGGGTGGGCCAGCAGTCCAGCGAAGCGGCGCACGCGAACAAGCAGCGATGTGCACGCGGGAATCAGCAACCGCTTCGGTGACGAGTCTAAGTGATACCCCTGTCACACAGGGCATTTCGAAGGGCCGCCATCACTGCTACACGCGCAGTTTCAATGGCCATCGTGCCAATAGTCTATCAGTCAACGGAGCAGCGCGGAACTCTATCGATACTTCGAGGGCCTTCGAGCGCTGTCCAAGGTACCTAGCGTTGCTTCGAGCGGCGCCAAGCGCACTTTTGTGAACGATTGGTTCACGGTACAAAAGCATGAACCAACATTCTTCTCCTGAACTTTAATGCCGACAGTAAAATAATTTCTGTTCAGTAATTCAAAAATTGTATCTGTCTGGTTTTAAGAGAATTTATTTTATACTCTTCATCGCAGAAGACGGAAACGCCAGCGCTATCAGTGTTGCGAGAGCATTACAAAACTGTGACAGCGCAAATGGTTCAAGATACAGTGTGTTTCAAGACAACGCGACTGGCATTTAATAATTATAAAAGCCTCCTACGACTCCAGAAAAAGGTATTTCACCATTTAGTTAAGAGTTATAAAAATATTCTTGTTATATGCCCAAAATCGAAAGTAGCGATTGTAGTGCCACACAAGCGTGGCGTAAAACGCGAGAACCATTTCAATGACCATTGAGATTCGCCTTCTAGCAGCGACACAACTACTTCGAGTCCTAGAGCGATTGATAATCTCGAGGGCTCTCGACTCGATGGCCATTGTAGCTGGCCGTGAGACAGGGGTATAAGCGACAGCTATGTATCTCCCAGCACTGCATACAGAGGTGCCATTGAGTCTCGTTTACACAACCACGCACTAACGGACTGCGAGCGCTTGATCTAGTCCTTACATTTCGGCAGCTTCATATCCTACGGGCAGCCGCATTTGGAAGACTCGGCTGGTATCTGGCAAAAGTTAATTATGAGCTTTGGGGAAAATACGCTTTCGTGGTCGGATTTCGAACCTTATAAGATCGAAATCGAAAGCAAAATTGGCAGCAATGTTACCGCGACACGCATGTTATATGTTCGTCGGCGGGGCTCCGGGAAGATCAACTTCGGAAATGGCAGCCTGACCGCTATTTTTACCGGGCGCATTTCCGGGACCATGACAGCGAACAAGCAGTCGCTGACGCCGCCGGCGCATTCGTCAAACACAAGAGGCGTGACCCCCTGAAGCATTGAACGATGTGCTCTATGGCCATATATGAAGTGTGACGTCAGCGATTTTTAAAATTTTCTATTGCGGTTTCTGTAATCTACGTCAGCGAAGAGACTGTGCAGCATGGCCGAGGACACCGTTTCTTCAAAGCGGGGAAAATTCGTAACGCCTATTCTGAAGTTCTGTTTTAATGCTCTAATGAAATTCGAAAATTTTGTAGGAGCTGCGAGCAGTGTGCTTCTCTGTTTGCATCAAAACTAAGTAATTTATTGATAATTGCACTTCTTTTCACAAGTAGTTGTATTGTAAAATCTGTACTTTTTGCGGGAAGTATTTCGTAATGTAACTTAGTTGCTCTTGAAAGGTAGTTTTGCTTCCATAGCGAGGAGTTACGGCCTCGTGTGGTTACTTGATACGTCTCTGACGGCTTTGTGAAATGCCCGTGGTTGGGCCTTGCACGCTATAGGGTGCAGGGGTCCTTACATTGAGAGGGGTGCAGATCGTCACATGGTGACCAAATGTTTAGGGGGATCTCCCAAGGTGTAGTAGACTTGTAGTAAGGGAGTAATTCCGCACTGTCATCCACCTAACCGCAGCCATAAGGCTACAAGCTACAAAGGAAAGCTATACATCTTTTTCAGAAACTTGTAAGTTAAAGAAAATTTGTCCTGGTCCGGGGCTTGAACCCGGGACCACCGCTTCACCGCAGCTGTCGCTCTACCAACTGAGCTAACCGGAACGGCAAGCTTATGGTAGGATGAGAGCGAATTGATCAATAACCCGAAGTGGGGAGAGTCTTGGTCAAATGTTTAGGGGAATCCAATGGTGGATGCCAATGAGTAATTACTCCCGTACTATACTCACATGTGACGCCTCACATAAATGTAAACGCGGAAAAGGCCCCACCAGAGAAATCAGCGCTTGAAGGGGAGTTAGTTGGGTTTCCATGACTACGAAGTTAGTGACAAAGAAACGGGGCGACCGAACAGGGGAGACAACACAAGCGCTCCTGTTCTGTCGTCCCGTTTCTTGGCGCTGAGTTTGTAGTGAAAGAACTCAGAGCTACAGATTTTGCTTCTTACTCGGTGAAGTTCACCGTTTTGTTCATTTTACCTGCGCTCTCCCTTCTGACTACCAAACCATACAGGCGTCGCCTTTGTCGCTCGGCAGTTAGTGTGCGGAGAATTCTCCATTTCATCAAAAGAGCACCCGCTCAGGAACGCACGCGTGCATCGGCAGTGTACCAAATAACGCATGAGGAGTCAGCTGCGACATTGGCCTTGACCGTAGCTCAGCCTTCACCCAGTTATCCTTAACAACTGACTGGTCCCGCTGTATCCGTGCTCTCCATTGCTCAATAACTCAACAGGCAGCTAATGACAGATGCAAAGAACAAGGTGTACATCTTTTAACACTCATTAAGAAATTAACTAACTCATTAACAAATAAGTGTATAGGGAAGAGGGGCTTATGTATTGCTGATGGCTTGGGTTCATTCTTGCGGTAGAAATGCACATACGGCCTTCGAAACGATCATAGCTGGGGCCATATTTTGCTCCCACTTTGTTCATGCTTCTTCAGGGGCCTCTGTGACTACCTTCTCCTGAAAGCCGCGTAACGTCGGCGGCGCTCTTACGCGGTCATCTTTGTTCACTAGAGGGTTAGTTGCAGGAAAGATTCAGCTATGGCTGCCTGCTGAGTACTTTTTCGTTGTTAGGTGTAATTAGTATTGACATCCGGGTGCCCTTTCCTGCAAACTGCAGAAGGAACCCATCGTATCATGGCGCAGATATTGTTTTTGTTCACTTCCAGACTATTGATGCGTTTGCCTAATGAATTTGGGCATTCGCCTCGCATGCTGAAGGTGCGCGGAGTTCGATCCTCAGAGCCGCAGGATACCCACCGGAGCTACAGTGGGTATCAGCTTTCTACTGGCCTGGTGCTCGACCTAACGAGTGAAATGCTTTGGGATGGTTCTTTGACCCTCTCTTGTGCAGGCGAAAATACCATGTGTTGAGCACATTAAAACCCGACGTGGTCGAAATTATCCGAAGCCCTCCACCGCAGCGCCCCTCATACCCTCAGTAGCTTTTGGACCCGAAATCCCATAAAAACAAAACCAAACGAAACCTTGTGCTATGGCGCTGCTTGTCCGAAGCTGCCCTTAATGGGCCATAAAAACCATCATCCTGGTCAGCTTCCAATATGCTTTTTAAAATTGTGGTAAAATAAATTCAGCACAGAAAGCGTTTTTCGTTTGCTTCTTTATCTATTCCCGAGTCACTGCAGATACGATAGGTCTCGTAGTAAACCTCTACGGAATTCAACGTGAAAAAAAAAAGAGGCCGGGCTTAAAGGTGCACTCAAGAGTGATCTGAACTCGTCTTTTTACCGCGGGAACTCTATATACACGTTCCGGGCATTCTTAGAAACGTCGAATTATTGTCCTGTGCGGCCGATCGCCCGAGTAAAATCGGATTAAACACCCCGGCTCCCGCTTTTTTTCTTTTTTAACTGAACGCGGTAGGTAGGAGCAGTCAACCAACGCGTGGAGTGCCTTTCCAGCTAGTCCAGTGGTGGCTTCGCTTTCATTTAGTTTTTTAGGTTTCTGTGAATAAGCAGTTGCAGTCACAGGCAATGTAGCCGCAAATTAGGCCCACGGAAATAAAAATACACGTGGACTCTTTGATTTACGTATCACTCCGCCGATGGCAGAGCGCCAAGCCTCCACGGGACTGGCTGACGCGTTGATTGACTCCTACTACCAACAGCGTTCAGTTTAATAAAAAACGGCGGAAGCTGGTACGTCAAATCTGATTTAATTATGGCAATCGGCCGCACAGGACAATAATTCGGAGTTTCTAAGAATGCCCGGAACGTGTGGGTAGGGTTCCCGCGGTAAAAAGACGAGTTCAGATTCCTCTTGAGTGCACCTTTAAAATATGAACCTATTGAGCGCAAATTTGACTACCCTATGTGTAGAAACCATGGTCGTTTACTCTAGATAATAGATAGTTTTCTGCCCTCTGCTGCCGAAATCCGGCAACCGAGTTCCAAGGAACGCTGGCTGCATCTGAGAAGACTAGATGCCATATAAGTTATGCACTCCTGGCGTTTAATTCGTTTTTTTCATTTCGATTGTTGTTGATGTACACACACCCGTCGTTCATTTACATGCGTTCAAGAAGTTCTTCGTGATGATTTCGCGCCCCGTCCGTTATCACGAAGGACAGGTTCAATTTCTTTCCTTTGCTCTTATTTCTACGCCCCCCTCGACATTGCTTGTTTCCCTAACCTCCATTTCTCTCTTTGTTTCTTTCTTTGCGTTTCCCTCGAGCGTGCACCGCGAGGAGAGAGTGGACCAGATTTATCGCTCGGAGGCAGCCCACGATAGCGTGCCTAATGAATGATTTTCCGACAGGCGGCTGCCCCCCGAGTGTTTCCCCTCAGCGCTTATGTATACCAGCCGAGCATGAGGGACCCAGCGCGGCGATGCGGCGCTGAATTTATAACGGGGCCCCGCCCGGGCACGGGCAGCGTTCAGTCAGCCGCGCGCTCGAGACCCCCCCCTTCCCTCGGATTTCCATGCTGTTGCGTGTTCTGGTGCAGTCGCTTCAACCGGAGTCACCCTCGTCTCACTCGAACGAAACCCCCGCTGAACAATGTCGAGTGCGGAGCTGGAACGCTCGCGAGCGCTCCATGCAGGAGGGTGCACACGAGAGCTACCCCACCCTGCGCAAACATCCAGATTTTTTAGCGCAGCGACAAATGTAGTGCTGTTCTGTGGCTGATGCAGGTTTACGCTCCGGAAGGCATGAAAAAAAAAAAAGGACGGCGAGAAAAAGAAAACGCAAAGAGGCCGTTACGTGAAGAAGGCCGCATTCGGTCATCGCTGTCGTTCTCTTGAACACGTTTTTCTGGTATGTATCGGCACTCGCTTACGCGGGCTTAAAATTCACTAATGTGCGTGCCTGTGAGCGCAAGAACGCTGACACATTTGTGAACAAGGACAGCATGCGTAGACAGCGCGCAGCTTGTTCCTATATTAATCGACCTTCCGTCTTCGGATCAGGGAACCGATACAAGACCACTATCCCAGTTGTCGTCGTTGCCGACATCATCATCATCATCATCATCATCATCTTAACTACGTCCACTTCACTTCAGGACAAAGACTTATCTCAATGGTCATTAATGGACTTGCTGTTGTGCTAGCTGCGACCGCTTGAACCCTGCAGACTTCTCCGTCTCATCCGCCCACCTAGCTAACTTTCTGGCGCCCCTTGATATAGTGTATACGCTTGCCTTCTCTTGGTGTCCACTCCGTTACCCTTATCATCGCTTATCTTGCCTTCGCATCACGTGCCCTGCGCATTCTCAGCTGTCCTTCTTGATTTCAACTAGGACATAGTTTACTCGCTTTTGTTCCCCAACCCACTCTGCTCTCTCTGTGTCTGTTAACGTTGCACCCATCATTTTCCTTTCAATTGTTCGCTTTGTTGTCGTCAATTTAAGTCGCACCCTTTTCGCTAGCCTCTACGTTTCTGCCCTATAGGTGAGTACTGGTAGTACACGTCTGCTACGTATTTTCCTCATGAGTGATACCAGTACGGTGCTATTCACTACCTGAGAGGGCATGCCAAGTGCCCTCCACTTCATTTCTATTCTCTTGGCTGCCTCGCTCTTGTGGTATGGATCTGCGGTCGCTATAGGCGTATACCTGCCCTTACCACTACCAATGCTTTGCTCCGTATATAGCACACTGCTGTACGACGCCCAGGCTATGGAATGTTACTTTTTCTTTCATTTTATTTTTTTATTCACCGTTCTGCTTTACTTGTTGAAGTCCTCAATCATGTTCAGCAGTTGGTGACCTTAGTAATTAGCAGGGCAGTGTCATCAGCAAACCGGATTATACTAAGGTGTCCTCCGCGAACTTTTGTCCCCAACTCTTCTCACTCCAAATCTCTGAATACCTCCCATAAATAGGCGGGGAATAGTACTGAAGAGGCTGTTTCTGCCTGCCTGAGTGCATTCCAGATCGCTATTTAGTCACTTTCCCGTTGGAGGACGGTGCTCACTGTGCAGCCCCCTTCCAAGCTTTCCATCATATTTGCATATGCTTTTTCGCATCCTAATTGCTTGTTACCTGTATGACTGCTGATGCTTATTGAATACTTTGTCGTGAAAGGTAGGAAGACTGTAGGGGTTGGTTATATCCTGCGCATTTCTCCTTTACCTGATTTATAGCGTAAATATGGTCTATTGTTGAGTACCCTTTCCGAAAAACAGTCTGGTCCTCTGGATGACTGAAATCTAAGGTTTCTGTAATTCTACTGGGGATTATTTGTGTAAGCACCTTGTCACGAAGAGAGAGTAAGCCGCTCGGCCCGTAACTTTTCAAGTCCTCGGTGTTCTCTTCCTTATAGATTAAGATAACGTTAGCATTCTTCCTAGCTCCGTTACGCTTGAGGTCGTAAGCCATTGTGTATACAAGGCATGAGGTGGCAAGTTTTCCTATCAGGAGCATCAAATGCTAACTCAATTCCTCGCGGCTGCCAGTTTTTGTTCTTATATATCGTTTGGCGTCTTCGTTCGTGCAGATATCATGGATGGCCCTTTCGGACCTAACCTTTGTCATAACTAGTGCCGGTCGCCATCGCCTTTATCGTCCGGTATACAAAGAGGATGTACACCATCTCTCCTTCCCAGCTAAGTGTGCAGGGCTTTAACGGGTTCTGCATCAATTGGTCCCGCTTCTCATCGGGAGATTCAACACAACGAAAGTGCTGTTTGCGCCAGGCGTACTTGCACTCACCCGTATACGTTGCGCTCCTAATGCTGGGTATGTATATGCTGCACTGCATATGCGGCGGTATAAAGTCCCTGCCACTGCTTGTCAGTTACTGCGGTGGGTTGCAAACGTCACCACTATTCGGCACACATTAGCGACCGCTGACCAGAGCTGTAGAGAATGGCTGCAGCTTTTACGGAGATGACGAAAGAGGTTTCCGCCTACCTTCTCGGTGAGGGTTGACCGTAACCCGACACAAGTCACCTCTGGACAGCGAAATGGATAAGCTTGGAGTCAACAAAGACTTCAGCGTGGTGATTCTGTGGCAGTGAACAAAACTGTGATGTTTGCAGCGACAATGACTGAAGTAAAGGCGTTCTAAAGTGAAGGCTTCTCTAAAGCAATTTTGGCGTGCAAATGTATATCACGTTGTTTACAGGGAGCATTATAAACGCGCCGAGCCCTTGTCGATCAAATTCCCACATTTATTCTGAGCGCCTATGGCATGCTTTATACTCGTGCAAGCGAGATCATAGACTTGAAACCCCGCAAACCACGCAGCACCTCCATTTTGAATATAAAGGAAGTGTGAAAACTTTCGCGCACTGAGTTTCTAGCGCTGGTTACACTGCGTCGGACGGGGAGGCACGTTAAGACAGCGCTGCGAGATATGTTGGACAACTCTTGTGTAATGCGTGCTCATATACTCGTATGCCTTGTAAAGTCTAATCATTTAACCAACTTGCATATATATTTGACAATACCCAAAAATAATTAACAAGCGTACTTTTTCAATGGGAATTTGGTTATGAACGCAATTTTTTTTCACATGTCGTATGATTGCGTAATAATAATTAAAATATAGGCAGAGCCTTCTTCAGGAGACTTGTAGTTTTCTGCTGTTTATTGCCGAAAGCGCACCCCATTGCTATTCTGGGCAAGTCATATATCTATGCTCGGTGCGGGCTCAGGAAACATTTCAAAAATAAGATTTTGATACTCATCATATGTATCTTAAAATATTCTACAGTTGCCTCCCGCTCCCAACCAAGAATGCTGGACTTGGTAGGTTTAGGTCCCCAAACTTTTCAATACTATACTGCTAGCAGTTCTGTGTAAATCACGGAATAGGTAACACCACGTTGCACTCCAATGAAATCTGCCGGTGCCCGCTCGATGCTATCGATGGCATTGAATTTCTGTTGTCATACACTAACGCTGCAGACGGGGGCTCGGCTAGCAGTGTGAGTATAGCCTTAAATTTCTTAACCAAAGAAAAAACACTGAAGTAACGCAGACTAACTTGCCCTTTCGTGCCGTAAAAATAATATTCATTTCAATAACGGAAAATTCGATACATTCGAACAGTCTGTGCAGCGAACGTGCCCCGATTGACGACACGCCAGCGGCTCGCCCCCTCGTCCTGATGCGAACCGCCGCGCTGTGGCCAGCAGTGCACGTCACTGCCTTGCTGCTGGTGCCTATAGTGAACGTACGTCTTGCTATTATCACCTCCTGTCTATGTACTGGCTGCGGACACCACTTTTTGCCAGGTGCGTTCTCGCTCCTTAGCTCGCTCCTTAGGCACTTCGCCAGTAACCGTCACGGCAAATCGAGGCGCCCATCATAGCATCTGTCATTGAAATGAAAATTGTTTTTGGGGGAGAGTGAATGGCGCAGTACCTGTCTCGTATATCGGCGGACACCTGATCCGCACCGTAAGGGAAGGGATAAAGGAGAGAGTGAAAGATGAAAGGAAGAGAGATGTGCCGTAGTGGAGGGCTCCGGAGTAATTTCGACCACCTGGGGATCTTTGACGTGCACTGAGATCGCACAGCACACGGGCGCCTTAGCATTCTGCCCCCACTCCACTCCATAAAAACGCAGCCGCCACGGTCGGGTTCGAACCCGGGAACTCCGGATCAGTAGCCGAGCGCCTTAACCACTGAGTCACCGCGGCGGGTTCTGCACATGTGCCTTATGTTCTGTACACATATTATGGCGAAGTCGGTTTGTTTCATCGGCGGCAGGTCCACCTCATCCGGTTACCCCTAAATGGTACTGCCGCGCTTCGGAGCGCGCTACAGATTCGCAACTTTTTTTTTTGGTAGATATTAACTGCTTCAAGCAATGTCGAACTACTCGGCCGAACAGCACACATCAACGCATTATGACTGCCTCGGGCTCAAAATATCACGCGGAGCGCTGGCAGCCACTGACTTTTGGCCCGAATGTGCTAGGAAGACTCGTGCGTGGCCAGACCGGAATATTTTTTTCGCCAGTAGCGCCGGGCCACTTATGCGGCGACCGCGCATTCCAGGCAGCCAACCTCGATTCATTAGTGAAAGCGCATAGCGACGATACACCCAACACGCATGCGCAAGCCCTCGGGACAACGTGCTTCCTGTGCAGACCTTTTAAAAGTTCGGGGCAAGCACGCTTCGCGGCATGATGACCAAAGAGGGCAGGTAGGCTCGAGGGAGGGGGGCAGGTGGGTGGAGGGGGGGGGGTAGTGGACAAGGCACGAGGCATTGCGGCTGGAGTGCTAGCGCGTCGCCAAAAATTGATGGGGTGAGTCGCGATTGCCGCGCCGGGGTCGCCCAGCGTACGACGCCGCACGGCCATCAGGGGCTCATAATTTGATTGCGGGCCGTAATTAACTTTAGGGGTCCACTGCCGTCGCCGGGCGCCGTATTTCTCCGCGCGTCTCGCTCAATATTCACTCGGCGTTCTTCTGGACGGGTATGCGTGGAGACGCGCTCACCTGAGCGCATGCGGCCATTGGCCACGACGGCACCGCCGCGACACGTCCGCGCCGCCAATCGGGATGGGAGAGCGCATGCAGGTGGCGGGAGGACACTTCGCGGGGACTACTAGTAGCTTTGTGCTACTCTGCCAGCGTCAGAGCGTTGCGCACGCACGTACACAAGCACAGCAATGCATGGACTCCTTCCTCTGCCCCGGCATTCGGTTGATGTCAGGTTTCGGGCTCGTCGGCCATACGACCATTGAGAAAATTGCAGAAAAAAAAGTGGTAGAGTTTTAACGCAGTTCAACCGAGTAGACGCGCGAAAGAACGTATTTAGCCTGATTGGCTCATAGCTATTGTTTTGATTGGTCGTCGCAACGTCTGGCGATGATAATAGACTCAGGCTAAGCGCTGATCGAGGTTAAGCTGGTCTCATCTGTTCGCGCCACAGATAAAAGCTGACCAAGACGACGGTGTGCAATGCACAGCGTGAGGGTGCGTTGAAGTTTAACACGAGTCGTGACTGGCTGCCGCGATAACATGGTGTTCTCGTGCAGTGGCCAACGAAGCTGATTTGTTCGCTCCGCCGCGGATTCGACACCTAGTCGCGGCAGTGCTTAGTTTATTTCTGCATTAGGCAAGGTCACCCTCAAGGTCAAGCTTCAAACAAACTCGGTGAGCCGGAAAGACCTCATGAAGTAGTGCTTTCGCATAATAAAGAGGACGGGGCGTATTTTGCACACGACTAGCAAATTTTCCGGTTAGGACTGCACTGAAATTCTTTCTACAGGATGTTCTGTCTTCTGCAGGACAGCCGTGACGACCTGAAACTGGCATTCGCAATGAAAGAAGCCTTGCAGATACCCCTACTGGTGCATTAGGAGCAGTGAGAAGCGTGAGAGTCCTGAGCGGAAGCTGCGTGCGAAATGTACAGCGTGATGTGGTATAGTACGGCATACGATTTCGATAAAACCACCTAACAGCATACCTAATGACAACATTAAACCTCACATGCGATAGCTGGACAGAAGCCCAGGAAATGTTCAAGGGTACATCGCCGCCACAGCAACTGGAGGATGGGGCCTGCCGCAGTGGGGTACTTCCTTGTGGCATGCAGTCCAGTATGCTCCAACACGAAGTCGCAGAAAAAGGGAGCATTCATGGCGAGGCGCCTTGCTATAGGGTAACTTACATAAAGCAAACGTTGGTCTGCAGGTGTATAACCGATTATTAATGTTTATCTGTCAGGCAAAGCAGCAACTCTAATTGCAATAAATAATAAAAAGGTTTGAGGTTTTTGGTCTAAACCAAAAAAACAATCGGTAAAAATACGCATTTACTTTTTTTTAAATTCAGTTTTAACCTAAAAAGCTCACTCTCGTTCAAATGGACGAATGAGCTTGTTGGCTATTGAGAACGAGTTACAGTCGGTCACAAGAGAGAATTAATAAAGTAAAGAAGACAAGAGTGCGTTGAGACAATGAGATCACCAGATTAAGTAGTGCAATTGTACGTTTTGAGGCATTGCACCTCTATAAAAATGCTGAATGCAGACCGGACAAGTCCACTGACTCGTCAAACTTGATCTGTTAGTATAGTGCCTGATGCTCACAGCCTCTCGTCGCTCGACCAGAGCCGCTACTTAGTTAAAGAATTTTGGCAATCTCATGAAAGGACGTTTAGACGATTGTAGCCACAACAAGTCACAGTCCTTTCGGAAGCATGCAAAGGAGTTACGACAAAACGTACCACGTGCTGGTTTTCGCGACCGCTAAGCGGAACTTCTATTGCTGCCGTAATAATGCTGTCTTTCCAGTCTGAAACTTTCTTCTTGTGGCGCGATGCTGCTTTAGAACTTAGTTCCGCAACTCAACGAGTGAGCAGTTTGTATGGAGCAAGTAATACTCTTGTTTTATCACAACCGGGTAAAGCTATTCCAAGATGAATGCGGCTAGACAGGAAGACCTGGTCCCACTTGCATAAGCGCGGCAAGTGTACATGTTCCTTGCTCCCTTGTTGCTTTCGTTTGTCTTTTCCTCGTTTATTCAGAATTTTGTGTAGAATAGTTTTCGAAATGCACTTCTACTGGCGTTTCTGTCTTACGGCCCGTTCGCTTAATTTCCAAGCTTGTATATTTTTTTTTCATGGCCGTGATATTTCACACTTGAACCACTAGTCTTAGCACGAGAATCTATGCGTTAGTTACTCGTACATAAGCATCTATTGCTAAGAAACAAGCCAAGATAAACTATACGTGACTTTTGAGCGCACTGGTTTAGTTTAGTTCAGTTTATTACCTTAAGGCCTTCTTGTTTCGGGGGTGTTACATAAGAGATAGGATTTTAATGAAATGAGCAAATAAACAGCGAATATTATTTAGCACTGAAGGGGATCGGTTACATGTTCTTGAAAAGTAGATGATGAAGCGATGTCACGGGGCAGGCCGTTCCGGTCCCTTGCTGCTCGAAAGAAGAATGAAGCAGAAAAGGTGGCAATACACGATGGCGGCCGGGCAACTTGTATAGGCGATGACTGGTTCGGTGAGGTATGCGTGCCGCAGCTGTAATATATGGCGACCGATTGAGTGAAGAATGAAATAATTTGTGATAAAGGGTGTGTCACCGAAAAAAAACGATAATTCTTCTATGACAAATAACGTTAGTCGACCCCCACCCCCGTCGAAAATTGCGCTCTAAAAAAAATACAGAAACAAGTCCGCCAAATTTTCAGCAATAAAAATAAAAAAAGTCCAAGCTCTAGTAATAAGGTACCGTAAGTAGCAAATTAGCACATTTGTTTAGCTCGCGCAATCACGGCAGATACAAATCTTGTTACAGGAATTTGCAGGCTGTCAGTTTCAAATTACGAAATGTGGCTTACCCACACCATGAGAAAGAAAGTGTTGGTGCTGTATCTTGCCAGCACTATGACGTCGGACTGAAACATTGAAGATAACAAAAAGGAAGAAAATCAACCAAGAAAAACCGAAGGTTTCGACCGCTCGTGCATGCTTTGGGTATGTGCCATCTTTTGATAGGCTAACAACAACAACAGCATGCTGTTAGTGACTGCAGCTCTGCCAGTTTAGGCTCGTTACATTATCGGCCAACTGGAAAGCGCTGCATGCGGATGTTGAACATACGTGGTCCCGCCGCGGTCAATTTATAGGCCGTGCGTCGTGAGGGATAATAATTTAAAAAAAAAAGAAAATGTACGGTAGCAAGAACCATAGCATTCGTGGTTGCTTTTGGCGCTCCGCATTAGAAATGAACCTCCAATTTTCAGCGTATTTATGTAGCGGCTTCACCGTTGTTTCCTCCAAGTTACAGTCAATAATGCTGCTTCTATTTCATTCGTGCAAAATCAACTATTAATTTTTCTCTACACCTTTTAGACCTGTTACGAGAAACACCCTATGTGTACCAGTCAATTGAAACATACACGGAAACTACGCTCACGCCTTGGCTTGAGAATATGCAACTTACCGCGCTACCAGAGCTCACAGAGAGTGCAAGGCGCCCATGGCAAGGGGCCGAAACTTCTGTGCCAAGTCTTCGGATCCACACGCTCAATGCCGTTGGCAGTCAAGGGTTATCACTGCTCCTTTGCAGCGGTCTGTGCTTTAAGAATGACTGGTGACGCAGGCGGTTGTAAGCACTGAGTATCTTTCATGCCAATTAACCTCCGGTTAAGTTCAACATGCGGCACGTGCGCGTAGCTGATGAACTGCAGCGAGCCCTAGATCAGGTTTCAAGCCACCTTACGCGATGACCGACAGGAACGCGCCGTACGAGCCGGTCTCCGCGGCAAAAGGTGTCGGAAGGGTCGCTCGCGAGCTCACGGAACTGGCGCCCAGGGTCACGACCTGTACGTGCTTCTAGCGCTTCCGAGGCACGTCATTTGCATGAAGCAGGAGCCACGGAGCAGTCAGTGGCCGATGGCCTAGCGGCGGTCACGGGTATGGCACGCAGCCGAATGAACGCGTGCTTTCGCGCTTCCGAGCACGAGCACGATGATTACGACACCCGCGGAACGCGCCAGCGTGCGACGCTCATTAGCGGCCGTTTCGCCGACCGTTGTCTTACGAGGTGCGCGTGATTCAGTCGCACACCGGAGGCCACGCGCTTCGGCGTGGAGCTGAGCAGAGAAGTGCGCACCGCCGTACAACGCATGCAGCGCAACACACGTGATGAAACCATTACACTGTTTAGAACCATAACCAGTCTAGCGAAGGCCGAAGCCACGGAAACGAGAACGTGCAACACGCCGCCCAGCCTTACGCCGCCCAGCCTTACGTACGAGGGTTCCGTAAAAATGACCGCTCCTAAAAAAGTGGGGCTTGTCCTAAGGCCTTCTGTCACCAGGCCTAAAGCCCGGTTACCTCAGTTGGTAGCGACTGCCCCGATGAGGCGGTGGCCCTGGATACAAATCCCGGAATTTTTTTCGAAGTGCGAAGTTTCTGAGCAAGATGTGCGGCTCTGGTTTGTAGCCGTACGGCTGCGCTTGGGTGGACGCTAATAATAATTACTCCCTTATTGCAGGCCTAAAGACGAGTACGCAGGAATAATAACAATTAAGAGCATTTCGCATGTAAAATGGAAATACTGTCTACTTCCGTACAATAGCTATATGACGATGATTTTTGCGAAACGCGCACTATTTTCCCGGTCGCCCAGGTCAAAGCAGACGATGCTCACTATGGTGCGGAAAGTTCGCGGGCTGCAAAAGCTGCTTGATGGGAATTCGTGCGCCTCACATGCTCAGGCGCCTCACCACGGGAGTGAAGCCATCGACCTCTGTAGGCAGGCTGCGCCCACAAAAGCGATTTCATAACGTCGCGCTGGGCTGAGTGTGACGATGATGAAGATACACGCGTTATTAACAGAAGCCGCACAAAAGCTGTCCGCAGCGGGGGCATACCACTTTACCAGCTGAATCATATCGAGAAGATGCAAGATATCCCACTGAGTTTAAGCCGAACGAGTTTGCAATTTTGTTTATCAGGACTACAGCCCAACTGCAATCGACTGTCTGAAATACAGGTGCGCTCCATAAGGTCTGTTTCCCTGAATGCTTTTGTGACCCCCGCGGCGCCTCTGTAAACGCCGTCTGGTCGCTGCACCGGTCGACTCAAAACAGATCGGCATCGGAGTGTAATACGCGTATATTTGAGTGGGAAGAACTGGGAAGGAAAACAACACGTCATGTCTATCGACAAATGGGTTTTGAAAACGATAGCCTATGCACAGCGGGTCGCAAGCACTCTCTGGCCGCACCTTCCGGGTCTTCGATCGGAAGCGCAAGGCATGGCGCACCTGTTACACACAAGGCCTTGCGGTCTGCTACGCAATTACTGCTCGAGCTCCCCAGGCCGCCATCAAGCACAATGAAACTGCAAGCGCCGAATTTGCTTCTCACGACGGTACAGCCACTGCTACAGTATGGGCGCTGCCGTCACTGTCATGGTCGCTTTTATCTCGGCTTGTGTCGTACGTGATATTAATGTCCACGCGCACCATAAATTACAAGGAGCTGGAGCTTAGCCAGTTCGTTCCGAATCATACACAACCTCGTAAAACAATGTTTTCTTTCTTTGCAGTCATGCCCTTTCGGCTATTGCAAAGACTGTGGCCACCGCTAATCGTTGTTGTTGCTGTCCCCCCTAAGCATGGCATATACCCACCTGGTGGGATTGGTCAAGGTTTGGTGGTGATTGTTAAGAAAAAATCACATAGGTGACTGCGAGGAAAAGAAAGGCATCAGGCGGAGAAATAGAACACTGATATGACTGAGACTGGGAAACACTACGGAACAAAAATGAAAATAAATAAAACAATTGTTCAGCACCTGTTATAGAAAAAATATGTAATTTTGGACACGCAGAAGATTTTAAATAATGTTAACAAGGTAACCTTCCAGCTGCAGTAATGTAGTCGTGAAAGTATCCGCAAACTCTACTTAACACTTATCCCTTGGCGCTAGCACCGAAAGAGAGAAGAACAGGGAGTGACCCAGGGAGCCCTAACGTCGGGAGCTGGACATCCAGATAAGTCTTGACTGAAGTGCAAACCACCGGCAGGAGAGGGGAAAATGTCCTATTGATTGCACTTCCCCGCATTTGTCCCAAAGGTTTGTCGTAGCGAGCCTGCATGTGCATAAATACTAATTTAGGTCGGGGACTCTGGATAGCAGAAACGTCATGGACACCTCACACAGCCTTAATTTACGTACATGACCGCACATTCCATGGGTGCTTTAAGTGTTGAAAATCCGTGGCATTGAGCAACGGCGCCACAGAACCGATGGAAAAAGGAAATCAAAACCAGACCAGTATGAAGTGAGAGACGGGATATATTACACGGACACTGAAGGCCGACCTAGCCAATAAAGCAGCCACATCGGTAAAATGGACAAAAGTAGGGGCTTCTCTATCAGCGTGTGGAACTATAAACCAAAGGGAACGATTAAAAAGGGCTTTTTCTGAAGTTTCGAGAGAGACTAAAACTGAGTGGCCATTTGTAAGAATGAGAACCCGTGATATATACCTCGGAATTTTGAGAAGAGTGAAACCAATAGTAAAAACTGAACAAAGAATATAGGAGTGTAATCAGTGATACGTATAGAATAACTTCAAGCCAGATCCTGATAATATATCCCAATCGCCGCATTCTTACAGCTCCCGAGGGCATCAGTGGAGAGAACAATATGATGGGGAAAGTTCTCCAGGGGATCAACAGGAAGATCATTAGGATATTTGCGCGCATATGATTCGCAATAGTGGGGAAAATATGGTCGTCACAGAATTCAGGGTGAGCCTACGTGCCACCGACTCATTGTACGGAGCTCAGGTCGACATGAAGCTGGCCTAACAGGTTCTGCGTGAACTTAACTTTCGGGAGCTGACACCGCGACCAATTATTAGAAAAAAACAAGTGCGGTTGGGAGGGAAAAATGGCAGTATTGACGCTGGGAACCGGGTCAAAGGATCTGAGGAGAGTACGCACCGTGAGGGTTGGCAGCGGGAATATGTTGGGTGTTGTGAAATAGCGTCAGGCTATGAATTCAGACACGCGGTAGTGCGCAACGGCTGAGGTGGCCCGTTCTTGGTCAAATGACCGGAAGCATTTTCCATCACTTTGCTGTCTTGCTCACCGGGAATGTCTTTAGGCTCCCTGAATGGTTTGGTCTGGCTCGGGTTGGATTGGCCACAAGCGTGTAGGGCGTTGTTGTGCTACGTACACTCTTATGCTCTAATGGCCGCTAAGAAAAGTGACCTCATCTAAGCATACGCATCAAATGGCGCTTAAGAACCCAGTGTTCCTTTCATTACCCAGTTCATGATTTTTTTTCAGATCAGTAAAAACTATCCTTGCGCCACTTTCAAGGAGGCGTACTCCTGTTGTTTCGTGTACACATCAGGCGAAAGCGCACCCTAGACTTTGATAAATGAAGTCGCGTTGCCGGGCGGGACAACAGCAGCAAAAGGAGCGCGCGTGCGCCACACAGGCGGGCTACAACACCCAGCCGAGCGGATCAGCGTCGCGTCGTCCTCTGTCACGGCGGCGTACAAATGGCGCCGCGGGCGGCCCCGGCAATTAACCGCCATCAATATGGCGTCAGTATCTCTCGCTCCCTTTCCCACTGCCGCCGCGGGGGTCATTCATCAGAGGGCCGCGCTGCGCTCTGCCAGCCGCAGGCTCCCCTGTGCGCGCACGTGGTCTGTGTCCCAGGCCCACTGCGGGTGCAGATCTCCGACGCAGGACAGAACCGTGCTGGAGCTGCCGCGCAGGCTGCCAGCACGCATCGACGGTGCAGCTGAAAGCGCAGTGTATGTACCCTGCGCGCTGGGCCGTTTGCCGGACTTTGGTGTCCAGCGGAGAAGCGCACAAACGAGGGCGGTTACAAGGAAGCGGTGGAGAAGGTGTACCTTTGTTTAGCACTGGATTATCCTGAACAGACATGACAGTAGTTAAATTACTGTAATGCAAAAACAGTAACTTAATGAATTTTACAGGTAGCTTATAACGTAATGGATTACTTTGCTGGTCAGTACAAAACAAAGTGAACGAGGGTTTATGGAGAGCCCCAATCCTCTAGCCAACGCTTCGACAAGAGAGTTTGTCTTTCTCTGGAGCAGCTTTTCTAGAAAAAGTAGTTTACCGACGTTCCAAATTACTGTTCGTAATATGAAGAACAGCTGCCTTCATTTGCAAAGCTTTGGTACCCCGTGTACCCTGGGTATACGCGTGCAAGACAAAGTGCGCATGTCGTCATCATCACCCAAACAGCGACACGTACGGCTTTGTCTGAGCTGCCCAAGGGGCAGATGGTGCAGCTTAAGCATAGTCAGAAGCGCGCTCAGAGGTGTTACCATGGTTACATCAGTCGAGGGCCCAGCGGTGCTGGGTTATGCTCGGCTCTACAGAGGACAAGGGGAAACACGCACGGCGTGAACATTGCTGAGCGGTGTCAATTCCGCAAAAATAATAATTTTCGGAGGCTTCAGATGGTGCAGACAGTTCGGCACAGCAACGCTTTGGGTCCTCCGCTTGTTTCTGTGCTGGGCGTAAAGCTAGTGAAGGGTGATTGGCAGTCCATCGGCTTTTCTTTTTGCATATGCAGTTACATTGTCAAAATACGAAAATTCTGGCGTCTGTCTGTCCATTGGTCTCTACAGCCCAAGCTTGAAACTCCATAAGCACTAGGGCCATCCTCCGCCTGAAGCACAACCCACCAGCCCCGTCCCCACCGCAACCTCCTAGCTAGGGGGATGCTGCGGGTCCTCCATCCACCATCCACCAGCGCCATCCACCACCACCAAAGTACACCCTCCAGAATCACCACCAACCCACCCTCCACAACGCCTCCAAACACTAGAAACTCGAAATTCTTCCGAAGCCCTCCACTACACCACCTTTTTCTTCCTTTCTTCTTTCACTCCATCCTTTATCCCTTCCCTTACGGCGTGGTTCAGGTGTCCGCCGATATGTAATACAGATACTGCGCCGTTTCCTTTCCCCAAACACTAATTAAAAAAATTAAAAGTTAATAGCCTAAGCGCTCTGCTTTTTCAGATTCGCCGCATCCGATTTCTGTTCAATATGTTACTTCTTTTTTCGCACTGTCTGAAATAATGTTTTTTTGAGGAAAGTAAATGGCGTAACCGTCCCACTTCTAGATGGACATCTTGTCGTGAGGGAAGGAAGGAAGCTGGGAGTGAAAGAAGAAAGAGAGAAAGAGGTGCTGTAGCGGAGGCTTCCGGAACAATTTAAACCACCTGAGGTCCTTTAACGTGCACTCACATCGCACAGCACATGGGCGCCTTTTGCGTTTCGTCTCTAGCGAAACGCTATGTTACTTTTGTGATGGCCCGTGCTATGTTTAAAAAGGGGGGGGGGGGGGGGGTAATTATCGTCTTAGAGACATTTCGGCCGGAAGACAAAGAATGCGCTTGTCGCGTTTTGAGAGTAGTTTTGTCAACAATTTTTGATTCTGTGGTCCCTGACTAATTACGAGCAAAGTCACCGTGCAGTACCGACTTCAGGAAAAGTGAAGTCAGTGGTTTTACGACTTTTATTGCAATCCAAAGTTACAAAAACGTTTCATTTGCGATATTGAGTGAGTATAATTTGTCCCGCTTTATTTAAAACGGGGCAAAAACTTGAAGCTCTGCTGCACCTGTGATGCAGTAAATTAAGAAATCTAAAATGCTTATTAGACTTGTTACTACTGCAGTTCTTTTATGTGCTTGAAGGCCGGAAAATAAATTAAAAGCAATTGCATTACTTTTTGGAAGAAATTGTAACGTATTGTCATTACTTTTTGTGAGCAGTAGTTGTTTCAAATTGGCAATGAATTCCACTAACATGAAAGACACACACAGGAGACGAGGTAGACGGGACTGGCGCAAACCTCCCGTCCAGCTCGTCTCCTGTTAATGTCTTTTCTGTTGGCGCAATTTGTTGTCAGTTAAAAACCAGGAACCAACTCGTCCAGCGAAAAGTGCTTCTAAGATCAGTAATTGGTAATGTAATTTTGTTACCTTTGAAGCGCAATCTTGCAGGCTGTGTAAAATTCTGCCCTCTCTGTGGTTGAGGATCATGAGCTCCGATTTTTTCGTAATCGAGACTTAATGCTATACGAGCTTCAAACCGCCTAGTTTTGCACGCTGTTGGCTTAGTGGCCCTCTATCGACACTCGTTATCTGCTAACTTGAGACTATGCCAGCGTTAGGGACCTTAGATTTAGCATTTCGACGTGTCGTAAGGTAGCTCAGTGGCTGCGCCAGGGAAACGTGGAACTAAGCGGTGTTAACGGTGGACAGTGTCTCCATTAAAACTTGTTCCATGTGCACCTGCACATGCACGTGTGAGAGGAAGAGGAATTAAAAATTAGTTGAGGCCAGCTGTAAGGCCCAGTTAAAAACAGCGCTTGCTGCGCTAAGGCCCGCTGTTCATCTGCTGGGCCCGAGTAAGGCCAAACATTTCAGGAAGAAGGAGAGGGTAGGGAAGTAAGGTGAGTTGAGAGAACAGTTACATGAGTACGGGTTGTGTTCTGTACTCGCGTTGCTTTATCATGAACTAATCACGCGCGCTACCTGTACGCATTTCTTATTGTGTAAAGAGTTTGTGTATATTACTTCTCCCCCTAACCTCTCTTCCTGTCTCCTAGCCTTTCATTTCATTTCTTCATTCTGCCTGCTATCCTTTACTTCCGCTGCCCCAGCTAGGGTGCTTCAGTATCGATGACAGATGTCGGGGCTAGAAAAAATATTATCCTTCCTTTTTTATTATTTTAATAAATTACTACTACTACTACTACTTCTGTACTCGCTCAGTTGTAAGGTTCGGCGGAATTGCGACGAACCTGTGTCAATTTCTTTTACGCGGTTAGTAACCAGGAAGTATCGAAGTTTTAAAGGTACCTTAAAGCGCATGAACCTGAAGGTAACGTTATACTAAGCAGCGCTGAAATTTTATGGAGGCTCATGTTACACCTACACCTCTTATGGAAAATTTATTCACCTCATTTCAGTTCTAGTACACTGCTATTCTCTTAGACCCTTTCTAATTGTCTTCAGCGACGCCACGGCCGCAGTTAATTTGCGACCTGCCTTTCGATGTGGCCCACGACGAGAGTGGAATTTATTCTCAGAGATATAATATTTTGTGTGCCTATATTATTGTACTACCGGGGACAAATGGTTGTGCGACGCGAGTATACTTGTAAAAATGATTATTGTATCTCCACCTCGCTACCCAGTCGCCTGATATTATATGAAGATAATAAAGGCCTAAATCCTCCTTCCTCTAGTAACATAATCAGGCGACTGGGTTGCGAGCCCCAGCTACAGTAAACGTTTTTGCAAGAACTCGCGTCCCGCAAGCTTTTGTCCCGGATAGTACTGACTGCAACCCGCTTCTTTGAAGCTTGATAACATTCACATCGCCGTTAAATCGAAAATTTGAGCCAGTTTTGTCACGCGTATGTCTTAGAGCGCCACCGCTTCAGCAGGCACAGAGACGAAGAAGCTCTACCGCGAGATAAAATGCGTCCGCGCCCTGAGTTTCTTATGCATTTTACCTGGAAGTTAAAATCCCAACTTGCTGCTTCGTCGACCGCTGAATGCCAGGAAGCAGTGGCTTCTTATTTACCTTGTTTAGTTATGGGCCGAAAAATGTTGATTCATCCGTAAGTATACCACTTTCATGCAAATAAACCTGAACAAAATGCACTGCTGATTCCCATACGGGGCCTAACACCGAAAATTCACTCATGGTAAATTTAATAAAGAAGTGCAAAGAGCGACATGAAAACAATTTATTGTCCTCGCAGTGGAGAGCATCATGGTGCAGCAGCGACCAATTTTGCTGTAGCATCACGTTTTCGGCCCAGCACAAGCCAAGTCATATACGAAGTGTCCCCTTCCCGGCATTCCTGCAGTGGGTGGAGCGCCCTGTAAGAGACCCGCATTGATGGAGGCGCCACTTTTCCCTCCAGGTCATTAGGCCTAAGTGCCTACCTTCAGTAATAAATGTTTTTATCATCATCATGCGTATAGAGCGTCCTGGTAGCACGACGGCCATCTTCCTCTGCTCTTCGGCTTTCGACGCGGTCATCCATGGCCAGGCGTGCTCAACAATAAATATGCGTACTTCGCCCACCACTTCTTATACAATATTTTTTAGGTTGGTGAAAAGTGGTAGAGTTTTAACGTGGCCCTCCCATTTGCTGCAGCTGGCACGATGCTCCTCCGATCTTTCCCGAGCTTACCTGAGTTATTCTGAGAGCACAAGACAAGATTCTTGCTCGTGGTTGGCACGTCTGGAGTAGTGCTTTTGCTCTAAAATGTGAATGCTGCAGCAGCTATCAACAACTATGCAACGCAGGAGGCAGAGGCGAAAGAATCAGCCCCTACAATGTTGCTAAGACTTGTTCTTTGCAACTTCTCATTCGTCTACATGAAATAATAGATGGGCACGCTAATTAAGCACGCGCTCCGAGATAGCCTACCTGTAATCCAGAGGCCAATGCTGAGGCGCTGTGAAGCACTTTTGCAGGTACACCAGTACCTGCTGTGTGGTTATTCTTCGGCGGGAGTTAATCTTTCCTTCAATGCATGGACATCCTGTTGCACCAGGCGAGCCTCCCTTGTTTTGCCGTTTGTCAGAAAGTATTTTTCTTCCACTCGAACTTCCCAAACTTTACCTACAACTTTGGCCAATGTGTCTACTTTCTTAGCTGCGTTATTGAACCATGCATAAACTTTCCATATTCATCCCCTGGTTAGTTTCAAATTAAGTCGGTAAGGTGCCACCAGGGTTCTGCTGGCAGACTCTCATAAGGCGTTCGACCAGTGTACTAGCATTCTGAAATATACAAACTTCTGAAAAGAATATTTTTGTCTCGCAGAAACTAAGCTATTCGTTTGCTTTCCGCAACGACTGTCCAACGGCTTTTGCTAATGTCTGCGCATCCTACCTTGCTGTGCTACATTCATTGAGTCTATTATGTACATACCACGGCTTCACCATCACTAAATAGACAGTTATAAATGCAAAAGCGCTCTACAGTGTCAGCTCTTTGCGGACAGATGTTAACCTCTTTCATTAAGTTTAGTGGTTGCCATACCGGATTAGTGAGAAGCATGGTAATGCAATGAACTGCCTTAAAACGAAAGGAAGACGACATCTGAAGAAATTAACAACTATTGTGATAGCAAATTTCTCAAACTGTATGCGTACTCCCCAAAAACACAAATTTTGCGCTATAAGTTAGATAGAGTCGGTTGAGCAATTCCCTGAATATGGTCATTCTCTTTCTTATGCGCAGCAAACAAGGAAAAAGGATATGCTATTTGGCATTATGTTTGAACAAGCGCCCGTGAAAGGAAAGAGGAAAACGGGGACATCTGTTTGAAAAGCTCAGGACAAACATTTCGCTTCGGGCCCGACAGACAAGTGCTGTATGGGGGCCAAAAATTGAGAAGAAAAAAAATGAATATATATATATATATATATATATATATATATATATCGATATGTGGACGAGGCTGGAGCTCTCGAGCCAACCTTCGTCCTCCTTTCCCTTTACGCCAGTGAAGAGCGGGAATGGAGAGAAACAGGTGCGTCTAAGAAAATAAAAGCGAAAAAATATGGACAACGAAAGACCATCTATATAAGAGCCAGGGATTCATAGGCGCTACAGAAAACGCGCTAATAACACAAACATGGAGCAGGCTATGAGCCAACGCAGAAGGCTGGCAAGAATAGGTTACCCTTACATCAATACAAAAAACGCAAGCGAAGAGGCTCGAACGGCAAAACGGAAAGGTGAAAGAAAAGAAATATGAAATAAATATTACTCATGGGAGCATTGCGGTGGGCTCCCAGGACAAGCTGAAATCGATCACGTCGGTTATGAGGCGAGGGAGGAGTGGATGGAGAAAGGGGTGGTAGGGTGTGAGAATGATGTGGAGAGGCGGAGAGAGCGGGTAGCTCAGGGGTGTTCAGACCCGACAGAACTGTTCTCTGTCCCGGCTGTACAATAACAGCCAAGAAGAAATAAACTAGCCAGAGATACAGGCGAGGGAGGGAAGCAAAACCTGACCGCCGAAAAAGAAATATGGCCGCCAAGGCGGGCCTGCGGCGCGCTATTGAGCCACCTATAAGCGCACCACCCTGCGCAAACTTTCCTTCCATGTTCCATAAGAAGAGACAAAAATGAAAAACTGAAAAAGCTAAACCTGCGAAGAACGAAAGAAACGACACAGTAATAACATTTTTTTTCTTTCACTTTCTCGGCGTGCTGTTGATCTTCCTGCTGCACCCGGGCTGTTCGTCGCTGTCGTCCCGAGGGCGCGTGGGTTCCGTCGCCGCCTTTGTTCGGTCTTTACATATTCCCTTGGCAGCCTCTGGTCCCGTGTAGCAGGAAGCCTCTGCTCAGTGTTCTTTCCTACCGCTATCCTTCGCTCCAACTTCTTTTCCCTTTTCTTTTCTTTCATTTCAATCTTTTTCTCCACTCTTCCGAGAATATTCTTCCCGCAGTACTGCGGCACGTGCTGCGGGGTTTTAAACGCTGGCCGCCTTGTTGTTTGCATTGTATGCTTTATTTTGTACCAATCCACATTTTCACTGCTAGCGGCGTTTCCATATTCGCGAACCTCCTCCAGACTCGCAAAGAAGACGCCTAGAGAGCGTAGCCTTGGCACGACACCTCTTCGCATCTGTTGCTATGTGCGCACGTATGCCTGACACAACAGGACTGCTGTCGTGGAAATGCTTTTTGGCGCTATACATTGGCGCAAACGATTTTCACGCGGGGCTACGGTACTCGCTTGGGGACTTTTCTGGCGTTCTTGAGACCTCAAGGAAGTGACGAACTCAGAAAAACGAGACAGATGTGTACGTTTTGCCACACTGTGCGCTTGTCTCTATTTTGGTTTTCACTTCCACGTATACCGCCAGTGAAGATTTCGGGCAGCATAATACCAGGGAACAGTGCTGCTTTCGTAGCCGTTTCGGCACGTTGCACACAACACCGCTGACCCTCGAACAATGTGTCCCAGGTATAAAACAATTAGGTTTATTCCTCCACGTTTGCATGCTCTGTAAACTTTTGAGCATGGGACGATGTTTTGTTCCTGTTCTTTGTTTGCTTTGGTCTGCCATCTCCGTTTAGGTTTACTGACGCAAAAGCAGCCCCAGGTACCAAAAAACGAAAATATTTCGGGAGAGAGAGAGAGAGAGAGAGAGAGAGAGAGAGAGAGAGAGAGACGCGTCACAAACTAAATATAGGAGGAGGGCTTTGAGGACAAGGACGCACGCCACTATCGAATACCATTCATAGCTTATGCTCGCAGTGAGTTTCGGCTTTAGGCGTTTACTTGAATTTTATTTAGTACCCCCTGAACATGTGCATGATATGTACATAATGTCACCGCACGAATTCGTGGCCGCGTCGGACGGGTTTTGATGGAGGCAAAATGTTAAAGATGCCCGTGCGCTTTGCGATGTCAGTGCACGTTAAAGGACTTCAGATGTTGAAGAGATTAGTAGCCCCCCAACTGGGTTGCTGATGCCAGAGGAAGCGGGCACTTCTGGGCGCTACGGTCCCTTTTCGATAGAGACGAAGTGAGAAAGGCCCCCGTGTACTGTACAGAGTGCACGTTACAGAAGAAAAAAATTACGGCCGATTTGAAGTGCTTAGGCCAATTGTGAATTAGGTGCACTCACACTTCGGTGTTCACTTCACTTTTGGTTTAGGGGCGACCCTTACCAAAATTTCTTTAGACAGTCTATTGACTGTCCACAGACTTTTGTCTATAAAGTCTATAGACTGTCTATAGACAAACCTTAGAGAACAGTTTATAGGCAGTGCGAATCCCCTAAACAGTCTATAGACAATCTATAGAATTTTGGCCACACACTTTTACTTGACTTTTTTCCATAGAGAGTCTATAGACTATAAATCGACAAAAATAGATATCTAGAGGAAGGCAATATACTTTATAAGAAGTCTATAGACTGCCTTTAGACCATTTTTATCAGGGGAGGCTCTGCTTAAGACGGTAATGATATAGCGGTGTGGTCGGGATCCATCGCGCACAGATGGAGTCTGATGAAAACATGGTCATCATTATCACCCTGACTACGGCCACTGCAGGGCAAAGGCATTTCCCATATCTCTCCAATTAATCCGGTCCTGGGCCAGCTACGGCCACCCTATCTCTGCAAATTTCTTAATATCATCCGTCCACCTAACTTTCTTCCACAACCTGCTACGCTTGCCTTCTCTGTTACCCTTAAGGATCATCGGTTACCTTACCTTGGCAGTACATGCCAGCCCGAGCCCATTTCGTCCCCTTGATTTCAACTTGGATGCCATTAACGCGCTTTCGTTCCCTCACCCACTCTGCCCTATTCCTGTATCCTAAAGTCACACCTATAATTCACCTTTCTATATCTCGCTGCGTTGTCTTTAACTGAGGATGAACTCTTTTCGTCTGCCTCCATGTTTCTGCGCCATGAGAGATGCAGCTGTTATATTTTTCTCTTAAATTATATTCGTAAACTAGCAGTCATCATCTCATAATGAATTTATACATAGTTGGCCATAGACCCTTCTGGTAGGTTGTGCCCACAACCCAGTGGGCAGGTTTCCTCCTGTCCACCGTGGCACGTGGGCGGCCTGCCACAGAATTCGGACAAACAAACATTGGCGAAATCTGAGATGGGGGTTTGAGTGCTAGCACACAAAAGAGTGACAGAAATTTTTCCGCGGACCTCAAATGCGGCGCATCTTTGTCTATTAAATCTTTCACTCCCCACTTCGGTCTCATCTCACGCTGGGTTTGAAGTGTCCATCGAGAATTGTGACACACATTGGGGTGGTGGTGAAAAACTTTATAAAGTAGAGCAAGCCTTAATTGTTACATCCTAGTGATGGGATTGCTCTTGGATGCGTGTCGTGGCCGGAAGGTGATGCTTCTCAGCGACTTCCAAAGCCCAGCCCACTAGCTGCCGTTGGGCAGCCGGGTCAGAACTGGACACCGCAGCCTCCCATCGCTCGAGGTCTGTGAGTTGCCAATCGGCTGGTGGAAGGAGCTCAGAGCAGGAATAAAGAATTTGTGCAAAATCCGCTTTCGGAGCGCCGCAGAGGGTGCATACTGGCGTGAACAGTCCCCGGTGAACCAGGGCTAAGTGGGCAGGGGAGAGGAAGGTGCGGGATTGTAGCTGTCGCCACGTCACCTGCTGCAATTTAGTGAGAGACTTGTGCGGATGGAGGGCGATATGTTAGCCGTTGCTCACGGTAGTGTAGAGTGATCTCGTGATACGCCACCATTCGATCTCGAGCGTCTCCCCAGGCGTCGGCGGCTCCTGCTCGGCTGACGAAACCTCGAGCTAAAGAATGAGCCGCCTCGTTACCTGGGTGGCCGGCGTGGGCCGGGACCCAGAGAAGCTGAATAGGTCGGGTAGGGGCGGGAGACCGGCTTAGAAGCCGGAAAGCGGGTTCGAAGATGAGGCCTTTCGCAAAGTTACGGACCGCGGTTTTTGAGTCGCTGAAAATGTGGGTCGCCGATGTAGTAGCGATGGCTAAGGCTACGGCTGCCTCCTCCGCTTCCGCAGGAATGGAGGCAATGACAGTGCCTGCCGTATTAGGGGCGTACGAATTGGACACTACCGCCAGGGCAAAGGCGGAAGAGGAGGTGTAAGAGGCTGCGTCGACATAGACGCTCTCCGGCTGTGCGCCATAGTGTTTGTGTAGGGCTGCAGCCCGAGCAGCACGACGAGCCGCGTGATGCTCGGGATGCATGTTCTTGGGGAGGGGGTGAATGGTGATGAGGTCCCGTGTGCGGTGTGGGAGGGAGAAGGTGTGGGTATAATAGCCAGGGGGGTGTAGGCCAATGGCGTCAAGAATGTGACGGCCGGCTAGGGTGGAGGAGAGCCGATCAAGTTGGGCAGATCGATGGGCCTCGGTGAGCTCGGCGAGGGTGTTGTGTACGCCCATCTTAAGAAGGCGTTGCGGCTTTCCTTTCTGCAAAGTAATTTGTTCGGAAGCGCTACTGGCCTTATAACCTGGAAACTGCAGGTGGTTGGTGAAACCTCTGAAGCTAGTCTCGTGATGCGGGGAATGGCGAGAAATAAACGAGACATTGAATGATGGCGACCTTGGCCAACCTGGAGAAATAAAGTAGTTACCGCGATTGGGTTTCGCACCCGCGGCGGCGTGAACAGATCAGCTTCACTTGCCAGTGCGCAAGTGCACTGTGCTATCGCCACAGACAATGACGCCTCTCGTTAAATTTTCACACTCGAGATGTGCATTGCACATCGTTGTCTTCATAAACTTCCATTTGTGCGCAAGTCACGAAAGAAAGAAAAACGCGCCTTCAATCGCGCTTTCAGATATGTGGCGTAGGTATCCAGCTGAAAAAACAGGTTTGGCGCATTTTTTTCTGGTAAGCAATGCTAAACCACCAGCATTTTTTTTTTCATTTTTCCATCACAACGAGATTGAGGTATCCACTAAGAGTGAGACAAGTAATGCATTTTTCTGGGCCTCTTCCCTTTTCAAGTCGCGACTTTGGTCAAGGGAAGACACATGCGTCAAATGTGTTTCCTCGCTCGCGAATAAACAGGCACTCGTTTCTTGAAAATTGGCAAATGTTTCATTAATAGGCATTCCAACAAAGAAGAAGGCATGACGCCTTTTTACAGCCGTTACCGACTCCTGCAGCAGTGAAGATAGCGCGCCTTCCCGGTCTAAGCGTCAGAACAAGTCCTCGTTGATCTCATGCTGTTCGTCTGTACACTCATTCCTTGTTCCTTTGGCACCACCAAACTCCTTCCATGGCGCAGTCCTCACGCACTAAGGGTCCCGTGCTCTTCTTCCCTTTGTTTGCATCAATGTGTACGCTACTATTGAAAAAAGAAGGAAAGGAAGGTAAAAGAAAATAGAAGCTGGAAATTGTTTATTCCTTTTTTTATTTTTCTTGTCTCCCCCTCCTTCCCACCTTCTCTTTCGGGTGGCGCAGTTCGAATCCCCTTAGCGCTACACCTCTATAAAAGGAGACGCCAGTATATATTGGAGCGCCGCAAAAAGAGATGTCGAGGAAATGTCTGCCGCTCCACTGCGCAGACGAGTGTTCGGCAAACTCCCATCTTCAGTTCCCACCCGCCTATCTGTTTGAGATTGCGTCGACGAATCACTTTTCTTCAGCTTCCCCTCCTCTATACTCTCCCTTGCATTGAGCTTTTGTCGCGTTCTGTTTGCCGTCTCCTCCAGACCCGCCAACACGGCGTTTATACAACACGCAGCGTGCCTGGGAAGAAAAGCAGACGAGTGGCGCAGCACTGCAGGCGCCCAGGAGCAGACGACGGCGGCAGCGGCAACGCCGACGACTTTGGCTTGGCTTGGCTCGCTTTCTGTTTGCGCTCGCCTTGGTGCGTACGCGTGTATACAAACGACAGAGCGCGCGTGCCCGAGTCCCGTGTCGGCTCTCGTGAGCCTTTACACACGTGCTTCGCGCCCTTCCCGTTTTCTTTCGGGATTCGATGTGCGTTTCATTTCTTTCTTCTTATCGTGTTTCCCGCGCTCCCCATACACACCGTAAACGGCGTCCCGCCTATTTCATAGGAGCCACAAACCTCGTACACATCCGCTGCTTGCGCACGTTTCCGTACTCGTGCCTTCTTCTTACTATTCTTGTCACTTTTCCCTTGTTTTTGTATGCATTACATCTTGTTCACGTGCTGTCCGGAGGGGTCCCGACGATGCGCTGCTTGGTGCGCGGGACCCCTCACCGTATTCGCAGCGGGAGTAGCTTTATTTGCTCGGCTGTTGGGGAAAAACTTTTCCGGGACCATGCACGCCGCTGCGTTCGGCAGACGGCACCCCCGCCGCGGCTAGTAGCGCGGGCTGGAACGGTTCCCTCGGCGAACTCCCTCGGGTTTTCCTCTTTTCCCGATCACTGGCTGTAGTGCCAGTGCGTGTGTGCTTGCTTGAAGGGAATCTGGGGAGCGGGACCGGAGCAGGCCAGGGAAAGCGGGATAGGAAGCCGGGTGAGGAAGAGGCGTTGGATCCCGCTTCGTCACGATGGGACGGCGGATCCCCGCTCCTCCAATCTGGACGGGTCTTCGTGCGAAGCGCAACAGATGTCGATGCGCTGCGATGCTCCCCGTGTGGACATGTGGAATGAGGGAGGGTGTCGGTCTCTGTAGACTGCGTCAAGAAGAAATGCAAATAGTGCAAAAGATGGTAGCAGGGTCGCGAGCACGAACGAAGACTCAGCGTATGACGAATTTCCTACGCGAGTCCTATACTACAGAAGAATTTGTTGCACGTTGGTAAAGGTCTGAAACAGGCAGTTAGTGATCCCGCTCCGGGGCGAAAAATGAAAAAAAGAAAGAAAAGCGAAAGAGCGTGACGTCAGGCCCTGCGTATATCTTCACCTTTGCCCATATGTTCCTCTTGGAGATTATGACGCCGCATAGACACACACTTTCTGAAACAGGGCAGGTAGATGTGACGTCGGCATTCTATTAAAAAAGAAAAGCTTTGGTGTATGGCTGGAAGATTATTATTGTGGACAATTGCGTTACACCCAGTATTCACTCAGTTCACCAATAATCATGCAACTGCATTGCACAGCTTCTTGTTGAAGCATGTTACGCTGTATAGATATTCTACGCATGTGTCCGCAGGGCAACGGTGATTTCTCCAAAACTCAATTCGTTCCCGCACGCAAAATTTCGTAGACACAAAGGAGTCATATCAAGTGAAAAAAATAAAGCATTTATATACGCAGACCTATGCCTATTGTCGTTCTCGTCGCCGCGTGTTCAGATCTTGTCGTTAAACCAGAGCGGGCTCCTTCGAGTGGACAAAAGCGCAATGATGACATAATCTTCCGTTCGTATCAGCGCAACACTTGAGAAAATACGGACAACGAGGCGCCTTCGCCGAAGCAGTGAGGCGGAGTTGTTATTTCGAAATATCAATGTTTCAACTTTTTTAATTTTAAAGGAACACTGCGCATAATTTGAAGTTGCTTGTATCAGTATAGAGTACCGGTTTCCAGTGCTATAGAGGGTATATGTAATCTTTAAATAAAATGGAAGTTTCGAAAAGTGAAGTACCTGTATCGCCACCACCATTCGTTCTAAAAAAAAAGCAAACTGCTGTGCTTGTTCTTTTTTATGCGTTGTCAATGTGTTCACTGCTGTGAAATTAAGTGCTATAATCTCTGCGCATATAGAATGTTTAAATAATGCTTTCAGTGCATGCTTTGAATTTTATATATTACTTGTTATTTATGTTATATTGCGCGCTTAGTTTGTGTTTCCGCTGTTCATTCACAGATTGTGAATCATGCCTTAGGTTGATGTATTCCTTTCTTGTTTGCACGCGACCAATGGCGCCAATGTTGCTGGATGTTGTGGGCCTCGGGAGCTTGTCAAGCTACGGCTTTTTTTCCCAGGGCCCACTGCTCTCTGTAGCAAGAAATAAATAAATAAACTGACGCCAAGGCATTTACTATATTTACGCGGATTCCCGAGAGTAGTAGCAGTAAAACAACTTTATTTATTGGTAGCGTGATGACGGGAATCACGAGATATTCGGGTTAAAGCCCATGGTGTGTTCACTTCCAGACTGCACGTCTTGTGGCTACACGGCACAGCGCTTCCGTGACGTCTTCAGCTCTGCCCATCGAACGGATTTGTACCTCCAGGTCCGAGCTGTAGAACGCAATCTCTGACTGCTCTGGGTTGGAGAGTCGCAAATGCTCCGGGGGTTTGTCCGCTGGGAATTCAGAAAGATGTGATTGAGGAGGGCTTTGGGCGGCCCGCACTTAACGCCGTCCGGTCTGAATTCCTCCAGGGTGAATTTGGAATAATTGTACGGTTCATAAAGGTTCCTGTTTGTAACTGCCTCCAGATTACTACTTGCCTTTTGCTGAGCGAGGGGTGTGGGGGAGAGAATTTGTCTACTGTTTCTGTGGTTGGAAGCAATTTCATGGCACGAGCCCTTCTTCGCTCTCGCCGATCGGTGGTCCGAATCGCCCACCGCCCGGCCGACGAATTCTCGGCCATATTGGTGGCTTTTTTCGTTTCCCTCACTGCAGGAATGAGCTGAAATGAAGGATAGAGCGCCCTTCACTGCCAAGCGCTAATCCCGAAGGCGAAAAATTTACGTAGGAAAACCATGATGAATCTCAGTTTTATGATAATAAAGTCCAATAAAGGTCCAATTTTCCAATTTGTTACCAATTTACCAAATTGTCTTTGTTCCGTACTCTCGAGTTAAGCACGTCATTCCCGAACTATCATCTTTGATACAGAGCTTAAAAATGCAAATAATTTTCATTTTTTCTCATCAAAATACATAAACTGCTCACGTGCCGGCAGAAACGACGTTCGCCGCATATTTATCAAAGCGAGATCAAAGCTCATAGTAAAGAACTGAACACTCAAAAAAGACAACTGGTACTATTAGCATTATGTTTTATAAGTTGAAAATGTGAGCTGCCAGTGATGCAGGACGGGTATTAAACATATATTTATGTCAAATATAATTTTTATATCAAAAATTTTCTGTGATCGCAATGATGCAGTGGCCGGTGATGAAGCAGTTTTGAGTTTCACCGTTTATTTAATGTATGCCCTTGCCTTCTTATGCCCACTGTTACTTTTCTTGGGCACCGAGAAATTATCAAAATTAGCACTATGTATTTATCTAGTGCTTAAGGTCCCGAAGCCTCAGACGGACTATGAGAAACGCCTTAGTGTAGGGATACGGATTAATTTCCACCAAAGGGGGGGGGGGGGTTCTTTAAGAGGCGCTGACATCGCAGCGCACACGGGCATTCTTGCATTTCGCTTCCATCGATGTGAGACCTTCACAGCCCAGATTCGACGCTGCCACCTTGGGGTCATCAGCTGAACGCCAAAGCCACCGAGCCACCAGCGCTTGTCAGCTATATTTAATTACGCTGTCATCGACATTTTTCTGATAAGCCCCTCAGATTTTTTTTGCATTTCTCCAATGATGGCACCACTAATAATGAAACAGTCGAAGCTCATGACATTTATTTTATTCATCTTTTCTTTGCAAAGGCATCACCGGATTAACGGTAACGGCCTCAGGACTGATACTTCCAAGCAATTTCAATTCCAAGAGAGGCTGGTGACTGGAGTTGACAGGCCCAGATGAATGACATCAAAGGGTCTTGAGGTTTGCAGGCAACACCATAGGACCTGCCTACTTACACTGCTCCTGCAGCCCCCCGCCCTTAATAAGCATCCTTCAAGGGGAACGAAGAGGGGAGAAAAGGAACATCAGGCGGACTGCCACAAGATCTGCAAGTCCTCGCACCTCATCGAAAAGCCGTGCTTTCCACTGTGACTGTATCCTGGCTGTTTCCGCTCTGGAGGATTATATGCACCAATAAGTGATTTGATTATGAATGCGTAACGAGGCTTACACGGTATGCAGAAACCGCGCATTGAGCTAATGAATGGCATTATACCACTCATGAAACGGAAAATTAAGAGAAAAAAGCTTTCTTTTCGAGTAACATTCGGGAGCAGAGCCTGTCTCGACTAGCATATATACCCATGGTGCACCATTGCCTCTCCCTACAATCAGGTGCCCGGAGATGCGGGAGGACCGCTGAGCGTCCGACGAGAAAGTGTGTCCGGCGGCAGCCGCCTTCCCGCGCCACGGTGCGGTCCGAGGTATCCGCTGCCGTCCGCAGCAGCAGAGACGCGCACGACGTTGCGCCAGCCCGAGGGGGCTACGCGGGGGCGTGCTGACCTTCAGCAGCCACCGTGCTGCGTCTGCGCCGGATGCCACGCTCGGGCAGGCCAGTGCTCGAGGCTCAGCGAACAGGAAAGATAGAGAAAAAAATGGCTCGAAGAGAAAAGAATCACCGTCAGGAAGAGAGCTGCAGCGTCCGTCCATCGCCGTATACCTGTCTGGCCCGCGCCTGGAGGCCAAGAGGCGTTGTACCACGGCCCCCCCTTGCTCACTTTCTCCCGCTCCTTTCCCTGCCTCGTGCACACCTCTGCGGATGCCGGCGGATGCCCCGAGAGGAGCAGTGGTGGTGGTGGTGGGTCAGACGTGGTGGTGGTATCCCCGTCGGCCCAAAGAAGAACCCCGGGGTGCCTCCGCGGACGGCGGGGGGCCCCCTGCGACCTCTCGGTCTTCTCGGAAGCGGCGGACTCGACGCTACGGGCCCCCGATCACGAGCGAGGGGCAGCGGGCAACGCAGCAGAAGCAGCAGCAACAGTGCCTGTTGTGTACTTGTCTTCGTTTTTGCATGGAGCCGCTGTGTTTCTGTGTGTGTTTTTCCATGAGTCCGTGCGGAGAGGCTGGAGGCGAATCATCCCTGGAGGTGCCGTGCGTATCTTCCGCGCTGAGAGACGTCCCAAAGCATGAACAGAAACAGACGACGCTGCGCCGTCCCTGCACCGGTGCCGTCGGTATTTCGAGGAAGGCGGGACGCAAAGTGCGATGACGTACTATTACTACTACTATACGTTCGCTGGCAGCACCACCAGAAGAAGAAGAAGAGACAGGCTTCATGGACTGAGGGTCGATCTCTCCGCTGCGTTGAACGTAAGACCTTCTCGGGCCTCGTCCGCATCGGACAGCCTCTGGCCAGTCTGCGAGATTCATGCGCCAGCGAAAGAAGAAATAGAAAGTGTAATTCTTCAGGGGCCACTATAAGCCCTCGCCCACCACGTGCCATTGTCTCTTGGGCTCGAGGCACATACCACACGGCGCCACTCTCTGTAGTTTTGGCGTCTCATTGAAGTTAGTTTACTTATTCTTTAGTTGACGTTGCTATAGATACGGGTACTGTCACGGGTGCAGATATTCATTAAGTGTTCCTGCAATTCTGACATTTTGCAATGTTTGCACAGGCACTGCCATTTCGTACTTATCAAGCAGAAGGCTGCAACTAGAATTTCTCTTGCGCAAGCCATTTCTTAGTGAAGATATGCAAACTCCTTGCAATACATAACCTTCCTCTTCCTTCCCGAATCAGCGTGTGAAAGATGATTGATTTTGTTCAATTATGTAATTCTGTGGGCCCAATGATCTTCTTGAGTAGTTGGTACCAGGATCTGTAAACACTTTTGAAGTGTGAGAAATCGGTAGCTTAGATGTTAAAAGCATGTGCTGGGTGACTAAGCCTCATTGTTTCCTAGTATAAAGGATCTTGGTTTTCCTATACAGGACGGCGCCTCTCAGCATGAATCATGCACTTGCACTAGCTGCAACATGCCGTTATAGTTTGGCCGCCGCTATGAACCTTGGCACAAATGATTTTTAGTGACGACGCTTTACCAAATCTAAAGTGGCTTTAATGCGCGAATTTTATCTCGCCGTCTGTCATTTTCTTTTTAAAGATTGAGCACAGTTATCTGTAACCGTTTTGCGTCGGTTCAGCGAACCTAATTCCAGTATCTCATGGGCAGCTGCGATTTTCAAACGATTCAGAGCTTTTGACTTTCCCAGACACATTGAAATGTCACGGGTTTGACCCGCTGACACAACGACATACTGGGCCGCCGTCCAGTGGTTCCATTATCTCACATCTAGCTCTTGAGACACCATCATATCCACCAATGGTTTCATACGTACGCAAGCAATCAGAACGCAAGTTTTTCATGGTTGAACGAACAAATGTTTCTAGATTAAACTGATTTTAATTTCTTTGGAATTCAATGCCATCTGGGCAACTACAGCTGCACCCGCAAACTTTGAAGCAAGCATGATAATATTTCTGCTCCAATTTTTTTTGGTGGCCTGGCGATCATTATTTCAGAAAATGAGCTGCGTTTTTAAGTTCAGTAATTTATCTGTGGTTTCACTGCTATGATTTTATTTCTCAGCTCGTAGCTGTGAGCGCGCCAAGTCCGATAGTACACAATGCCGCCGTTCAAAGGGTCTTGAAATTTCAAAAGAGGTCCGCCATATGCATATATTCGTTGACTCGGCAGTCTGTTCATAGGACAACCGCTGAAAATGTCTATGCAGCCACTCCAGCTCGCCGTTGAGCAGATAGATTATCGGTACCAGGGACTTCAAAATGCCAGTGTGACAAAGTTGTAAACGTCGGCCCAACTCGTAAAATGAAAACCGGACTTCATGACTTCAGGCCATCAAAGCGAGTGATTCTACAAAATAGCGCTGCCGTGGAAAAGCTCGTCACATAGCACTCTCACTTTGCATACAAGGAACCGTTCTACATAGTTATTTTTGCCTGGAAGCGTTTTCATGTCGCTGGATTGTACATAATTTGACAAACGGAAAGACCAAGCAAGGTCAAAAGGAGGCTAGAGATGCTGCGATTGAAAAGTTACAACTGTCAGGCGAGTAAGACGAGTAATGGTTTTTAGGTGAAACCTTGAAATACCAGTATTTTTAGAAAATGAAGAACCTATCATGTGTTAGAGTATTCAACGAAGATACCTAATTGTGAAAGTAAGTTTCCAAGCAGAGCTGCAGGCCAATGGTGGAAGTTTTCTTAATTCTCTATAAAAAGCGGTGGCCGCGTCTCCTTTTGAAAAAAAATGTTTTATATCAGAGGCCGATGAGTTCTGAAGGAATGATTTCCAGCTAGCAGCTTTAGAGAAAAGGAACGAGAAGCGCCCCAAGAACTCGGTCGCGCAGAATCTCGCTACACCGCGTGAACTCGCGAGTCTGTGCTGCCAACCAGACAATCGTCTTCATGAAGGTGATCCCAAAGAGTTCGGTTACTCACCAGCACTGTAGTCTATAGCGCCCATACCTCACACCATGGGATTTATTTGTTCTCTACATATGGTTGAAAAAAAAAAGTTCATAGAATGGCGATTTCTTGTACTTCAAGATAATTACTCGCCGTCAATAACACTTATGCACATTGACATCACCTCTCCAGGGTGGATAGGTTTAGAAGTATGAGTCATTGAGTGAATGTCATGGGGTTAATTACGAAAGGCTACAATAACTGGAATAAAGATGTCTACTATTACTGACTAGTGCCTAAATATGTATTGCGGCCCTCGTAGAATAAAAAAAGCGGTCAACACTCAAAGCGTGCAATATTTGACGCGGTTCATGAGTTCTCTATCTGCACTATGCGTACACACATTGGCGAAAGAATAAAAGTGAAGTTTATATGCATTAATTTGCGCCAAAAGTTAATTTACAAGTTATATAACAGGGCTCCGCACATAGCGTATTCGTTGATAACAGAGTACACGCATAATTTTTTCTCAGGAGCTCACGCAAATGCTTCGTACCTCTCATCGCATTCGTTTCATCAGGTGTTGGAGCCTATCTTGAAGTATCTAGTGTTTTTCTGTGTCAGATGTGATAGCAAAACGAAAAAAAAGCCCCAGGATTTAAGCTTTCTTTTCTTGTTTGAACCCACACTGCCGCAGGTAAAAATCTAAACCGCGTTCTGCATTCCGCTCTCCATTCACGTAGAACACCCTCCATCTTTCTCCGACGCATGTAGAGCGCCTGGGCACCCGGCATGCTTTTAGCTCTTCCGCGAACCAGACTGGACGAGGATGCCGACCTGTCGACATCGTTCCCACAGGACGCTCCTCCTCAGCCTCAGCCGGGGCAGCCACCGGCAGCGGGCACAGTTCACTCTTTTTTAAAGCAGAGATCCGCCGTTGCGATAAGTCCCGACGGGGCGAAAAGCCAGCGCGGGCAAGCGCTCGCGCCGTCTTACCTGGAAGCGAGTTCATCGGGTGTCCATCTCCCCGCAGCGCCCCCTGGGGGTGCCCCGTAACGGACACCCGCCGCCGACGGGGCTACCACACTTTTGTCCTCAGAGTACGGTGCAGCACCGTTTGGTGTCGCAGCAGAGGGGAAGAACTTCACTGTGCGTGGCTAGGCTCATCGCGACTGGTGCGTATACTGTAGAACAGCATTTGATGGCTATAAGAAAAAAATTGTCGCGATTTTAACTTGATTAAACCGATTATAGTGCGAAAACAGTGGTTTCTTGGTGCAATTGAAAATAATAATAATAATAATAATAATAATAATAATAATAATAATAATAATAATAATAATAATAATAATAATAATAATAATAATAATAATAATAATAATAATAATCGTTTTTTGTGGAAAAGAAATGGCGCAGTGTCTGTCTCATATGTCGTTGGACACCTGAACCGCGCCGTAAGGGAAGGGATGAAGGAGGGAGTGAAAAAAGAAAGGAAGAAAGACGTGCCATAGTGAAGGGCTCCAGAATAATTTCGACCACTTGGGGATCTTTAGCGTGCACTGACATCGTACAGCACACGGGCGCCTTAGCGTTTCGCTTCCATCGAAACGCGGCGGCCGCGGTCGGGTTCGAACCAGGGAACTCCAGATCAGTAGCCGAGCGCCCTAAGCACTGAGCCACCGCGGTGGGTGGTGCAATTCGGAGAATGTCCTGGCCACCCCCGAAATCTGACAATTCGGACAAGTTCAGATTTTTCGGGGGTGGCCAGGACCAATTTTTGAAATAATCCGGGCCAAATTTAGAGGTAAGAATCATGTTGGGCGCGGTCAATTATGGTTGGGCATCGATTTTAGTCCAAATCGGCCAAAGTCAAATTTCGGGGGTGGCCCGGGACAAATTTTGTAAATGGCTGCAGACCCAGATTTGGAGGTCACCACCGTGTTGGGCTTTGATCAAATTGGGAGTTGGCCGGGACAGATTTGGAGGTGTCTGCGTTATGCTTTTTTTATAACTTAACATGGCGTGGTTGTTGCTATAGGTGTCGGTACAAGATCGGACGGACAACATTCTTGGTCGCTGTTGGTGACCGTATGAGTGCTTCCGCCCTATAATGAAGAGGAGGTAACACTGACCTGCCACCAGGCATCAGCTTGGCTACAGCAGCTACCATACTCCAATAGGGAATTGAGTAAAGATTATTGAGCCGAACCTCCACCGTATGAAGAAGCAAGCTTGTTGCATGCGTTTACGAGCGCGAAAGATGTAGCGAAGCGAAGGGATGATGCACCATTTTAATAAGAAAAAATAATTATCTACTCCATTAAACGTTGCAGTGAACTGGTGATGGCATGCACTTCTTCGGTTCCTCCTCTCTCCTGTCTGACAGAGTGGTAAACATTTGATAACTGAAAACTAAACGGTCAGTGGTAATTTCAGAGTCGGCCATCCGCGCTGGCTAACCGTGCTTGGTGCGCGCTGCTACTTCGTGCGCATCAATCAAACACATGCGTACAAAGGATGCTTTTTTGTGATAGATTTAGGAAGGGTGGAGAAAAGGTTGTTGAAGATTGCAATTTATGCTACTATTTCTGATGCTTCGGTGTCGATTGTCTATATCCATCCCTGTGAAATCAAAGGAAAACCAATAATACAAATTTTAGCAATACATAATTTTCCTAGGTGCAGTTCAGTCTGGAACTTGAAATTCAATGTCTTCCACCGTTCAGGCTATGAGAAGTTACATTACGATGTGTTACGTTTGAAGGATGAAAAAAAAAATTTACGCGTAATTATTACGGCATATGCGGTCGCCTTCCAGGGAGGGAAATTGCCTACTCAAGTGAATGGATGTGCATCAGTGTCATGTATCCATGATCCGTGTAGCAGTCACGATCTTGGCCATGCCAAGGCGCCACAGCAGATTCCGACACATAGCAACCCTTGTACAAGGTCGTTCAGCATACTTGAAGCAGGAGCTGATGGGGCTTCGTTACGATTCAGCACTTCTGACACAGCTCGCAATAGCATTGAAGAAGATTGAATTATTCCTTGTGAAATCTGATCACCACACAGGGCGAAGGCATGCAGTCAAGTTCCCGGAAGGCACAGCTGACGAGAACAGATATTCAGTGTAGTCGCTTCATTATCCCGGTCAGACAGAAATAAAAGAGAGCAAAGGAGTGTGCATAGATGTCAGAGCTGCGTTATGTACTCTGTTTTTCTTCGCGTTTTTTTTTTTCGGTTTCGTTTACCGTTGTCCATTCGTGATGCGGCAGTTAGCGAACAATTGCTTTGTACCGGGAGGGGCCATAACACAAAATGGCAGATGACAGAAAAAAGCTGTCAGAAAAAAGATGACAGGAAAAAGCTGCTGTGGTACTTACTGTTTATTGGTTGAAATTTTGCTCGCAAACAAAAACAACTCGGTGGTGAAGATAGGAGCAAGTGCACGCGACGGCTATCGGAATAAGAATGGCGTCGCTCTCGGCTGCCGTCCATTTAAAGATAAGACAGTTAATATACTGCAATCATCTCGAACATATGAGAAGCTGCCTGGATTTATCATGTTTGTGCTAGAGCACTGACCGCGTCACCCGTGGCAAACATAATGATAAGGACGCGTGCCGGCGGTAATGAACAAAACACATGCAAATAAGTCGCACTGTTACAGCGAGTTAAAGCGAGTAGACGTGCACGTGTTTAGCCTGGTTGGCTCATGGTTTTGCTTTGCTGGGTCTTAGAGTCAGCTCAAGCTCTGATCGAGGTTAAGCTGATCTGATCTGTTCGCGCCGAAAATGGAAGTTGATGAAGACGACGACGTTCAGCGCATAGCGTGAGAATGTGTTGCAATTTAACAAGAGAGGTGATCGGTTGCGTCGATAGCGTAGGGCTCCCGTGCAGTGGCCAGCGGTGCGGATCTGTTCGTTCCGCCGTGGGCTCGAAAGCGAGCAATATTTATTCATGTTCATTTTATTGGTGCTTGGGTCAAGGTCACCCTCAAGGTCATGTTTCACACAAACTCGATGAGCCGCTAAAACATCGCGAAGCAGTGCTTTCGTACTACAAGAAACAAAGCATATAGTGCGGAAGCCAACAGTCGCCGAAATCAAGGAACATAGGAAATTTTTTTTAGTTTGCGGAGTTCGTCATGCAACGGGAGATTAACAGCATAATTATTTTAAAGATAATTGATTAGAAAGCAGAAGAAAAACAACCATATGCCGCCGGTGGGATCCGAACCCCGGCCCTCTGAATTTCGCGTTACGTGCTCTGCAAACTGGACTACGGCGACGGCTGTCTAATCTTCTGCTTTCGTGGGTATTTATGTATAGTGTAACCGAAATTTGAGAGTGTCTACCAGCCGCCTGTATTGGCACCACGTGGAAAGAGCAAATCCATCACGTTTATTCTTTGCGACATGGGTGGACATTGTGCACCGTGCACTGTGCACGGTAATCCTTGCAGGCAGGGACTTCGCTCGTGCAGTGCCACTGGCGCCTGATAGGCACCGTCGCGCCTCACCTGTGACAGCGCCTCTGCGCCAAGACGCGCGAGAGGGCGCACGTGTGCGCGCGACCTGCGCGTGCTCGGAGCAGCGCCGCACTGAGAAAGGCGGCGCGACGGGCGTGCCGCCTCCCGCAGCGCGCGGGACGAAGACGAGGGGAAGACAGGGGACAGGGAGCACTCGCACTTGTCTGCGCTCGTGCGGAGAGACGCACGTCACTAATCGACGTCGGAGAAGAGCTGCAGGTCGTTAAGGGGGCGGGCCGCCTTTTAAGGCAGCTCGTAAACAACCCCGCGGTCAGCGTTTATCGCGCCGCTCTTTCCCCCGGTTAGTTGTGGTTGAAAGCTTCTGCGCGTATACAGGGAGATCTTCGAAAGTTCCGAGCGCATCTCTGCGTGCACCGAGCCACAGCGCTTTACAGGCTTAAGGCTTGAAGTAGTAAATGGAGGCTGCACCCCTGAAGAAAAAGAATGTCCCGAGGAATCGGAGTGACTGAGATGAGAGTGCGAAGAAGAATGTATAGAGGGATGAGGAAGGATTGACTACGGATTGCCGATATAACGCGCGTACGGTTAAACTAGTTAATACAGCAGCGAATGGTGCCAATGTTTCATTGGTTTGGTGATGTAATGAGGAAGGCTAAAAAATAGGTCGAGATATGGCTGTCAGAGATGAATAATAATAATAATAATAATAATAATAATAATAATAATAATAATAATAATAATAATAATAATAATAATAATAATAATAATAATAATAATAATAATAATAATAATAATAATAATAATAATAATAATAATAATAATAACTTTATTTGCATCACACGTACATGATGCCGGAGGCCAGCAGAAAAAGCTGTCATTAAGGCAGCTTGACAAGGCCGCAGGCCCCCACACTGGCAACTACAGGTAGCGGTCAGCAACCACAACAGAAATGCATGAAAGTGTGAAACCGCAAACAAAAGCTATACATTGAAAAAAGGAAGTTTCCACGAAAACCTGACTGCAACAAGAGGGCACACACTTTCAACAAATCTCATCGCCGGAGATATATAGACAACATAGCAAAATGAAAGTGACGCTTTGAGATAGAATATTGTGAGACTATTTTTGTTGTTCTTATTTTTAGTTCGTAAAGTAGTGGCGAAGTTTCTTGAAAGTAATATTTTCGGGTTGTATGTTTTTCTTATGCAACGTATTTAAAAGCCTTGGTAACCGGTTTTTTAACATTTGTAATCCATATGTTGTCCTACATGTTTCAACTTTCCACCTCTCAAAATTTCGCGTGTTGTATGCTTTAGGATGACTACTTATGTTGGCTATCTGACGCAAGAAACAAGTACCATTTTTTATCTCTTGTTTGTATTTTTTGCACAGACGATAACCATAAATCTTCGTAACAGGAACCGCACACAGGGTGACCGAATATAAAGTAGAGAGAACTGGTGGATATGGCTCTCAAGAAGGTTTGGTTTGGTTTGGTTTATGGGGGTTTAACTTCCCTAATCGACTCAGGCTATCAGAGACGCCGTAGTGAAGGGCTCCGGAAATTTTGACCACCTGGGGTTCTTTAACGCGCAAGCTGACATCGCAAAGTACACGGGCCTCTAGAATTTCGCCTCCACCGAAATTCGACCGCCGCGGCCGGGACCGAACCCGCGTCTTTCGTGCCAGTAGCCAAGCGCCATAACCACTCAGCCAGCGCGGCGGCGGTGGCTCTCCAGAAGGAGTCGTAGAGTGAGCAAAGTCTGAATACTGCCGCGAATCTTTGTAGTGTTCATTCATTCTTTAAAGCTGCCGTCACGCCGCTTTATCGCTTTGTTTGCGATGCTTGACGCTGCCATATTTATCTATATTGATGGCATCCAGGCGGTCGATTCTACGTTGCTCCAGAATGTTGTAACTTTTCACTCTTTCATTTCATTTATTGATCCCTTTAAGGCCCGAAGGCATTACATAAGGGGGGGCATATTGGTTTCCAACGGCGATGATGGGAACATGCATAACAATAAAAAGAACAAACATACAAACAAACATAAAAGGGGTTGTAGTCATATCAGGGTTTTCCAGCAAGTGATACATCATTTAACAAAGATATGTCAAGCAATACTCGCTACAAAAGAGCGCAGAAGTGATCAAGATTTATGTGAGGTGAATTTTTATTTTCTCGCGGAATGTTTTGTGATCAGTGCATGCAGCGATGTCGTTAGGCAGTGAATTCCATAGTGCTATTGCGTTGGGGAAAAATGAGTTGTTGTAAGCTGACGTGTGGCCACTGATGCGTGCTATCGGGTTACCGTGACTAAGCCGGGAGGACGTTCGTAGTGGGGCGGTTAATAGAGCGTGCCGTGATCTTGTGTTATGATAAAATGTATGAAGTAAGCATAGGCGGGAAACGACGCGGCGTGATTCCAGTGATGAGAGACGGAGGGACTGCTTGAGGGCGGTGACACTGGCTTCTCTTGAGTAACATGAAGTGATGAACCGAGCTGCACGATTTTGAATTGATTCCAATTCGATGGTGAGATGCGATTGCCATGGGTGCCAGATGGATGATGCATACTCTAATTTTGGCCGCACAAATGTTTCATACGCGAGTTGTTTTATGTTAGGGGATGCAGATTTCAGATTCCTTCTCAGGTAGCCAAGTGTGCGTGAAGTGTCGGAGCAAATGGTTCTAATGTGGGTGACCCAAGAAAGTGTTGATGTGAGATGTACACCTAGATATTTGTAAGATTTTGCAACGGTTATAGGGACTGATGAAATGCTGTAAGTGTGATTCGTCAAGGTGTGTTTGTGAGTGAAGGACAACGATTTGCACTTAGTAAGATTTAAAGGCATCTGCCACTTTTCACACCGTGATGCAATAACGTAAAGGTCCAGTTGCAAAGTGAGGTTATCGGTTGGGTTACTTATTGCATTATAGATGACACAATCGTCCGCAAAGAGTCGCAATTTGCATCGAAAGTTCGATATCAGCTTTAAATTGAGCACGGCCGAGAGCGTCGGGCATTCTGTTCGACGACCGCCGAGCACGCTTGTTGGTGTACGCCGCCGCCAAGTGATTCAGTTCATTGTGGGCGCCAGTCGGCCCAGATAATAAGTTTTGTTTAGACACCATTTCGCTGTCTTTCTGTTCTGCGGATCGCAGTCATCACTTCGTGACAAATTGTTTCGGCGAAAATGTAAAAGACGACAGACCTACCTAGAACTTCAGTTAGCTGATGCCACCCATTAGTAGCAGTGACCACATGTAGTGGGATAAGCTGATGTCAGAAGCAGATAGTAAGGGAAAATGTTGGCCTGCGTATCAAGAGTGGCAGAAGTGGAGCAAATGCTCTGCCAATAGGCCTAATGACTGGGCAGATAGTTGGAGTGGTGTCTATGGAAAAAAACCCGAGTATGTTTGCAAGGACCACACGTGTGCACGTACGAGGACTGTTCAACGAGTTTTTCCTCCCAAAGTGTAACTTTCTGAGCAAGATGTCAGATCTATGGTGTTTATTTTCTTGACTCTATACTACTGTAATTGAAGCTGAATGTTATGCTAAAAAAAATTGTTTCTCGTCCCTGTCACTGCCGCCCGAACAGGAGGTGAGAGCTCTGTCAAGCGGAATGCCGCTTTTTTTCTCGCCTCCTCCATCAAATTGTATTTGATCTGATGGAAAAATAAACGTATTATTATTATTATTATTATTATTATTATTATTATTATTATTATTATTATTATTATTATTATTATTATTATTATTATTAAAGGTGCTGCTTTTAAATCAAATTTTTTAACGTGTTACTCCGCAAGAGCGCGACCGCACATCTCTTATCGTTGTAGTCTCTACCAACGGTGGTGCCCTAGCGCGTCCAGTGCGGGCCATGCTGCCCCAGAAAAACGACAGCGTCAGCTGGCGACACAAGCATTGAATTGCACTGCATGCCTCTTCGTAGGACGAGATGCGCGTGTCGTTCGGATGTTCCTTCATTAAAAGTCGAGTGGCACCAGATCGGGGCTATAGGGTGCATGAGGCCAAGCACAGCCACCATTCCCCCAAGAGAGCATGCAGAATCTGGTTTATGGTTTATGGGGATTTAACGTCCCAAAGCGACTCAGGCTATGAGGGGCGCCGTAGTGAAGGGCTCCGGAAATTTCGACAACCTGGGGTTTTTTAACGTGCACTGACATCGCACAGTACACGGGCCTCTAGAATTTCGCCTCCATCGAAATTCGACCGCCGCGGCCGGGATCGAACCCGCGTCTTTCGGGCCAGCAGCCGAGCGCCGTGACCACTCAGCCATCGCGGCGGCTAGCATGCAGAATCTGTAATACATAAAAAAACTAAAGAGATAATCGACGGTCACTTGAGGTGACGAAGTGGATTGCAAGAAAAGCACGCATAGCAGGTATGGGCGAGAGAGAGTCATGTGGAGGAATGGGATTTGGATGTTTCGGGGATAGGGTGGCCGAAGCCGGCGTCGGAGAATGTTAACATTGAAAGTGGCTTTTGTCCTGCATGTCGCGGATAGTTGACCAGATGATAACTACAACAAAAATTATTGTGCTGATGCTACAAAGGAGAGAGATAAACATTCATTGGAAACGCCATTCGGGAACTCCAAAGTCACGCAGAGAAGCGAGGACTGTGGGACCCTATAGGCTGTCCATTTTTAGTTTTTTCGTGCCTTCAGCAAGCCTCCTTGTTGCTTGCATACCTAGATGCCGTCGTATACGCTCGTGCCATGTAGTGGTAGCATGGGTGGCGTTTTGCTGTCATGTTGCACGTATTTCTTCATTATCAAGTGCTGTCAAGTGCTTTATGCAGATGATAGCGCCGCCGTGAATACCTACGAAGGAACAGGAAAAGGCTAGCCTTCAGCCAAGCGTCACAATAAACGCGCTTTGTTACCATAAAAGAGTCCACTGTCGTGGCCTTCACCGCTTCCCCAATTTTCCTAAGATAGGCTGCGCCATGCATGCTTTGTGGAGTCGATGCCATCGTTGTCGCCAGGTAGTGGAAGAAGCCCTATCTGCCCTAACAAAAGAAACAGAAGCAAAGAATACTCAAAAACGTCATAACTCTGAAATTAAAGGGTCACGTTGTTCCAAGTGAGAACGAAGCACTACAATCCGCGACTTTTTTTTGTCAGTGCTGCAACCAAAGATACAGAAGCGAAACAGGCCCTCCCTCCCTACGGTGCGGGAAATGGCCCCCTATTGCAGGGGCTAGTTTTCCCTTTAAAAGAAGTTATATTGCTGACACTGTCGCTAATATGGCACACCTGTACCATAACTGAAAATTTGCAGCTTTTGAATGTCATGAAAAAGGTAGTTGCTTTGAATGCAAGTGATTTTCTAGTCTTACATAAGCTGCAGGTTTTCGAGACAACCGGCCTCGGCAGAGAAGGCGTCGGTGTTCGCCTCGAGTTGTCCGGAAGAAAATGTTATCATGAAATGACACAAACGCAATATGGGTAATGCAAGACTCCTGCGCTCTGTCAGCGGAGCCGTTCGCACGCAGTACAACAAATGGCTGTCTAACAGTATAAGGTGATGCGTTTACACACCGTGTATCCGATTGTTTCGCCTTTGCTATGCCATGGCCTCTCGATACCTAAGCGAGGGTTCTTTTATTTTTTTTTATGTTCTTTCGTAGTGTGATTTTCTATTACGATCAGAAGTGAAGGAAGCAAAGCAATTCGAAACCATAGAAGCAACGCCTCGGTGTATTGCACACCGAGGCTTGGTTTCAAATAGCTGCGGAGCTACGCGGGCCATGCAAGCCGGTTCACTTCGCAGCGTTCGAGCGTATGTGCGTGTTCTTTTTGCTTTATGTGCGCGTGTGCGCGAACAAGAAAAGACTGACGAGGTAAACCAGACGGCGCACCGAGCGACACCGAGAACGAGCGATATAGAGATTGCCAGCGCGTTTACTCTGTAAATACATGACTTTCGATTTCAATTACTGTGTACTGAGAGTCGTTAAAACGTCGTGATCTGTGTGACAAGAGCGCTAAGAGCTAAAAGGGATACATTCGATGCCTGTCTCCGAGTTCCATCCCTGCCCGGCGAGCAGATGAAGCGTATAGCGTTGCCATCAGCAGCCGCTCAAATTGTTTTGTTATCTGATTGTTATCTTGTTGACACAAGGGCACCTGAATGAGAACTGTGTACGCAGATGAGTTGGTATTTTAATACCCACCCTCCCATGGAGATTCTTCCTGCCTCGTCCGCACAGGTGAAAAAAAAAGGTCATATCAGCGTTGCTAGAAATAGCTCTCGTTCGACGTAATCAGCAGTAACAAGAGTTCACTTCTGAACGCGGAACGAAACAAAACCGAAACAAGACGTAAATTTGACGCCGCGGAGGACGAAGTAGATGGCGGAGTGGCTAAATTAAGGACACGCCGTCCGCGTAGCCTTCTCTTCATTAGCAACAAAAGTGGTCATCGAGTACAGCGCCTTGAGTGTTATGCTGGGCAGTGGGAATTTTTCTTCTGCGGTCACGTGACCGAGGCTTGTTGGTCAGGACTGGACCCTTTTTGACTGCGGAGGTAGAGCGAAGCGACAACCTGACAGGTACCGCCGCCAATGTTGCGGCCCTGTGGTAGGCAGAAAGTATGGCGGTCTCTGTCATGTGCTCTTTTTTGTTTTTGTTTGGAGGGGAGATGAATAATAAGGCGTAGAATAACCTTACACTTCAAGGATAAGAACAGGTGAAGATAAGCACCATCTTCACTACCAACATAGTCATCATAGTCATTTTCACCACGGTTACGTCCAGAGCCGGACAAACCCTTCTCCCGTAGACTTTCTAACAGTCCTGTCCTGTGGCAGCTGCGGATGGCTGCCCCCCCCAGATTTCCTATCTAGATATACTCAGTTCCCCTCGCTTCCTTGCGTGTTTCTCCTCCGCAGTGGCCAGTCGCTTCGAAGCCGCTTCGGACTGAAAACCTCAATTGAGTTGATGGATCCATAAGGTAGGTGATGGCCAAATAGTGCACCAAACTTGTCAACTCTTCTGGCCAGGACGAACGTTAGGTGTGCCTAGGTCACATAAGCGAACGAGATGTGTTCGAGATGCGAATCGAGACGCGTTTCGCAAAGGCCATGACACGATAAAGCCAGAGGGTAGAAGCAAATTCTCGCAGTGCGTAAACTCAACGAAACCCGTATGAAAACAAAGCGTCAGCAACCGTTCCGACGTCGGCGCGGTGCCCAGCCACGCATCAACGTCGGTTCCCTCGACCTCGTAGCGCAATGCGCACGCTTTGCCCGGGCGCACCGAGGGACCCCCGGACCAGCTCGGCAGTGGTAGTAGATCTCGTCCATCCCCACCGCAGCCGCCGGCGGCTAGTGGCGGGACGGTTGAGGAGGGGGGCGGGCGTGGCCGGGGAGGGTCGACCGCGGCGCTTTTCCGACCGTCGCCGTAATTACAGGTTAGGGCCGTCATCAATAACCATCGATAACCCATCGCGGCCAGCCCCCGATCCACCACAGCCGCAGCAGCAGCACGCAGAGGAGTCCGCGATCCTCGCCGCCGCTGCTGCTACCGTTGCCGGTGTTTTCAAATTTCCCTTTCTTCGCTCGGCATGCCTGTCGCTCTCCCTTTCCTTCCTCCGCCTTTGTCCTCCGGAGCAACCGCGATGGCAGGACCCCTCGCCTACCAGACCTCCTTCTACAGCTTCCTCGGCTTCAGACGCGAGCGTCTGTCTGTGTGTGTATGTATGGGAGCGCGCACGCACGCGCACTGAGCGGCGCCGGTGAGCCCGTTTTGACGGCCGCTTTCTCACACCCGGCAGCCGGCTCTTTCCGAGAGTGCTCCGGATTTGCGGTGCTCCCACGAGCCGCCCCCTTGCGACCGCTGCTCGTCGGCTCCGAGGCCGGAACGTGCGCGGCGGACAGTTTGGACGTGATCACTCTCCTCCGCCCACTGACTCTTGCAATGCACACAGGGACGCCTAAGCGTCTCGGCTGTGTGTTTTTCTTCATCTTTGGGTTCTGGCCGGCTTTCTAGCCTGGTAACTCCACGGACGGGCGGGAAAAAATAGAATAAATACATAAACGCAGTGGCTGTGCCGGCGAGGTATGCACTAGGCGTGCTTGTAGTCCGGTAGCCGATCGTTCCACCGGCAGTGTTCCTGGGGCAGTCGGACAATGGCGCGAACGAGCGGCCTCCGCTTTGTTGAGGCCGATTTGGAGCGTCTGCTGTACTGACGGCGGTCACCTGTGCACCTGCCCCCTGCTGGGTTCGAGGAAGAGCTCCGGTTATCGACCGCGTGCCCACTCTGACTTCGCCTGGTTCCTCGCCAGTCTGCCTTCGCTTCGTACACCGGCCGCGTTCCGACCTCAGGGGTGCTGTTTTCATATAACGGCGTGTCGAGTTTGGACCATGGACCAGGTCGGTCCCTCGCTTTGTGAACGCGCAGAATGTGGGTGCTTCCGTGGTATGCGATATTTGCGAGCTAGTGAATGCATTGAACTGCATTTATATTCAATAAACACAGTATGATTTAGGGAAAAACTTGATCACGCAACGTGACCAGCATTGAACCCTGTCTAATGGCAGCAGCGACTGGCAGGTCACTATAGTTAGAATAGAAAGAGGAAAAACTGAAAACAAAAATGTAATTGGTATAAACTGTGAAATGTGGGTAGCGGCTAAAACACAAGCTCAAAAAACAATTTTCCATCCTTCCTATGACGGCTCACGTTGCCACAACCATTAGTCCACGTCGAGACCAATCTTGAGGTGGATGATTCGTACTAGACTGACGGTTAATCATCCCCTAGGGCACAACTGCTCGTCCGAAACGAGGAACGTGCGGATGCAACCGCTCATCAAGATAGAGCTACAACCGAAAGAAAGAGAAATTTCACGACCACGATGGCAATCGAATCACTTTACCGACGATCCAGTTGACCACCGCTGCAACTCATTCAGCCGTCCAAATATGTTGGCGATATACGAAGCATAGAAAGGGTAAGTGAAGGCCAGTTGCGATTTATCAAGCTTGTTACTATTATGTGAGCAATCTGCGCCTTTTTTTTCCTTTGACATATACTTCAGAAGCGGGCTTTGGTAAGTCTTAAAACGTAGATGATGTACTTGTAACGGCATCCATCGCGCAAAAAATCTTAACGAGCCACCTGTGTATTGTTGCACAGTGCTTAGTAGGCGAAGCTGCTGTGATCGTGTTAACGTTCATTCGATGCCGTCCGGTGCCGTATCGGCGTGGTATTTCCTCGTCGCCGCCACAGATGTATGGTCTCGTCTTCCCGCCGAGCACGCCGATACTACTCCGAGCGTTGTCGAGTGCAGAGTGCCGCGAGGACGACCGGCTCTTTGCCACTCCAGAGCACCGCTTCGTCGCGATATTGTATAATATACTTAAAGCAACGAAATGAAAATACGCTTATCCTTCATGCGCACCACGCAACTCACCCCCATACACGCTACGAAAAGCTTCGTATGCATACAGCCACATTCTCAGTTACCGATCACTGCGATGTCAGTAAGGCTTTTTTTTTAGAAGCAGCCGTCTTGGACTAAGCGCGCTCTTGTTCGTGAACAAACTTATCTCGTTATTTCTTTAATTGTTGCGTGATCTCGCTGTCCTCTGTTCTACTCGTCTCAACTTTTTTTTCTGTGAGCTTCTGTTTAGCGCACAGCCTTTCAATAGGATCATCTACAAACTAGCCCGTCAGAATGCCTTACTGTTACAAAAGGCCGGAATTTCACAAAAAGCAAACATGCTATCAATGCTGGTGACTTACACCGGAGAAAAGCAACAGAGCAGGGAGCTGAAAATGATGCCGTTTGTCCCTGCGTTCATATTTTTGCTAGCAAGGGCTTAACATTTAATTCACGGTGGTTATTTAGTTCTTGAAGTCTGCACAGGGCTGCCCGGTCCCACAATTAGTATTTTATCTGGCCAAGCTTCTTCTTCGGAGACTATAGCCCACATCGTTACTTCCGAAAGAACGAAAACCCGCTTAGACCGTACGGTATACGTACTGAACATTAGCAGAACGCGATACGAATTTGTGCAGGCGAAAGATGTTCGGCAGGTGGATACAGGTTTGGAGAAAAGAAGCGCCGTAATGGTTTCAAAGCGCATTAAGAAGACGGTGGCTGTAGGCACCATTTTCTCTAAGCATTAGTGAATCAGCCATCATACCTCACATCACTGGTGCGGGATACCCACCTTGAGAACAAAAAATTATCTCCTGCCGTTATTCCCTTACAGGCTCGTCCACGTTGCCACACAAGTGTTGAACACGATGGAATGAGTTTCAACCTATTTGTTGGATGTCAGGGTCATTACAATTTTAACCAGCTCCTCGTCTTCGCCGCTCCTCATGATATATACTGCACCCTAAACAGAAAGGAGTCAAAAGGGAGTAAGCTGTCTCTTTTATAAAAACGGAGTGCGCTAGAGGACACCTTACTCCCTTTTTTTACTCCCATGTAGGCGTATTTGTGTTTAGAGTGTGGGGACAGTATCCAGAGACTACGCGGTACCATGCGGGGAATACTGAGCCTCCAGCCCTGTCTTACCAAGATTGTTGCATATCTTTGACTGCCAGGCGTGGTTGCCTGAGCTACCGTATTCTTGAAGATTTATCTCGTTCGCGCATAATAGATTCGTGTTCCACCAGATGAGTGAAGCCAAGGAGCGTAACACGACGCCATATATCCTAACTTGTGAGAATGTTCCTTGGTCGCAGAAACGCGGCGAATATTCTTGAGCGTTTCGAAAACGAGGTGTTCCGAGTCCACAGCTGGTGCCAGAGCTGCTTCAGCGACATGCGCTTTGTCGGCCATCTGCCATAATGAACACACCACAGCAAATGATTCTTTCCGACTTTTTCGTTTGGTTTCGAAGCTGCCAAGGGAGTGTTCGAGATGGCGCGTGTTGCTAGGCACACTCCGTCGACGCTTTATCATCGGCCTCTTCTTTCAAGTGTTAAGCCTTTTAAGATTTTACGCAGGCACTCTGGTAATGCCCATTGCGCGAATTCCTGGGGATGGCCATGCTTTACAGGCGTTCTTTTCCTGACTGCGCTTTCATCTAGTAAGCCCTGAATGACTGCCGGCCAGGCCTTCCAAGCCCACTAAGCTCTAATGGAACCACCAGCCACCGTAAACTAAAACTACGCTCCTTCGCCTACCCCAATAAATGTGACTCACATTTTAGTCTCACTGGGGACACCTAAACCCGTAGCGGTAGCCCTCCTGCAATAGGAAGGTGACTATGCCTATAGGGCTTTTCGTTGTATGTACTCACAGAAGATGAAATCCAACAACAGTCGACACAGAGCGCTCGTCCATGAACTCTAAGATATTCAAGCTGATGTTCATAACTTTGGTTACCCTTCGCGAGAAACCAGAAACCAGCTCACTTTTGCATCATCACATAGGGAAAACCTGTTGCCATTGCTGCTCAGGTCCCTGAATTCCGATGAAAGCCCCCGCAGGGCAGGAGAGCCGCTGTAGTTTTCACTCATTTCGGAGTTCACGTCTTGCATCCTCCACATCACCGCCTCTGGCAAGAGCCGCGGTGGCTTAGTGGTTATGGTGCTTGGCTGCCGGCCCGAAAGACGCGGGTTCGATCCCGGCCGCGGCGGTCGAATTTCGATGGAGGCGAAATTCTAGAGGCCCGTGTACTGTGCGATGTCAGTGCACGTTAAAGAACACCAGGTGGTCGAAATTTCCGGAGCCCTTCACTACGGCGTCCCTCATAGCCTGAGTCGCTTTGGGACATTAAACCCTCATAAACCTAAACCAGCCTCTGGCAAGCAACATTGTAAGCGGCTCACTTTCATATTCCACTGAAATTGCTCTCCAGGAAATGACCAGCGCACCAGTGGTTATGTTCAGGTAGTTCCTGTCGTTGTGTCATCGGGCATCGGGCAGTGACCGTCAGTCCTTCTGTCGCGTGCTCTGCTTTCTGCTGCAAATCTCTCGAAATGGACCGCTGTATAGTGATAGCTCTTCTCCCTGCTACGCGTATACCTTGATGTCCCATTTGAGTGTACCTTGCACGCACTATCGTCTTTTGCTCCGTTTACCGTTCTTTAACTTTGTCTTGGAAGCGACACTTGGGACCAAACGGGCGATGCATGCAAATCGGCTTTTTGACTGGGACAATGATGCGCATCTACTGCTGCGTTGGATAGAGTCATATAGACTATACCTAGCTGGAAGGTAGCGTGCCAACATTTCTCATTCGCGGAAGCTCAGACTACAGGAGCGCATGCCTGACACGCCGCAACGAAAGCAAAAAGAAATAAAAATTCGAAAAAGAGTGCGGATAGGCACGCACATTTTTTAACCAAGCACACTACCCGGAAGGTCCCCACAAAGCTGGTAATTTTCTTTTTTGTATTAGCCGCCTCTTCCTCCTGGCTGCTCAGCGATAGTTTAGCCCTTCACTAACCCGGCCACTGTCGATGCTATCCGCTCCCTTCTTCCGTGTAAAGCGGCTGAATCGCTGCAGCGGCCATTACTCAATCTGCGGCGAGGCTCCTCTCCTGCACTGCAGGCAGGGGACGGTCACCGGCTGATAAGCGCGCTCGTTGAGCATCGCTCTCCGTCTCAACCCTCTGCAGGGGAAGGCGGGTCTCGTTCGCCGCGCTATTACTCTTCTTGTCATCCGGTGGGCCATTAGCGGCCGCCTCCGTAAACAAAGGCTCCCGAAAAATCCCGAAACCGTCGCGGGCCAGCCTTTCACTACCCGCTCCTTTCCTCTGTGTCTGACATCAGTCATTTTGAGTGCCACTATTTATTTATTTTTTTACACTGAATTTGGTAAACAGCACTGCGGATTGATTCTTATGTCGAAACAAATAACTGCCGTGTTAAGCCGCTCTGTATACAATAATAGTGTTATCCAGGTATATAGGCCTAAATCATGATAACCACGTAGGCCGGTCCGCGTGTGATCTTGAGAATAGTCCACCTGAGGTTTTGTGATCAATGTGGGCTCAGGAGTGGGTCCTCTCTTGTGGCGGTGCGATGCAGCTACCGCTAACACTTCCCCCACTACATCCAGTGATTGGGGACATTGAGAGAGAGAGAGAGAAACTTTATTTTATTCTGCATCAATAAGGCGCTGATGCTGATGCCTACGTATTGACTCACCAATGCCAGCTGGTCTTCTAGCCGGTAGGAGGCAACCCAAGTGGCCCGGGACGGGAGGGGAGGGGGGTTGCGGAAAGGGGAGTTCATGAAGGCCTTCAGTCAGCGTGCGGACTGAATGGCATTGAAGGAAGAAAAGAGGTTCTGTTCTAAGGCAGTGCGAGGTTCTTGACCATTGGGGCTAGGCGCGGCACAATAGCCGACATCCTTATTAATATAGTAGTTAGCATCGTTAGTGAGTAGTAGTAAGGCATCGTGCGGTATCTCACGAGGAAATAATGCTGCAACTAGAGAGGGGTAAAAAGGAAACAAGCAAGGAGCTGTTGCCATAGTTAAAAACTTCCAGGATGGTTACCACCGTGTAACGCAAGATTAATCGATAGCTTCTGAGGTATTACTCTCCCACCTCCTTCCACGGTCACTACTTTCCGAATTCTTTCCGTGGCAAGGAACGCCCGGCGGCGCATTCCTCCGCTCTCGCCATTGTCGGCCTCCCACGCCTGATCGACATCGGCATGGGCGGAATGCACGTTGCCACTAGCCGCTTTCATATATACATTTTCTCCAACCTCCTGTATGCTTCACGCTCCAAGTGCGACGGACAGTTCTCCGCAGTGGTATTGCTGCTCAACAGTGTGGTGCATTTTGAGTGTGGTATGGTATGGTATGGTGTGATATGGTATGGTATTATGACGCACCAAGAGCGCGACCACATTGTGGCCGTTGCCCAGCATAGCACAGAAAATTTCATGCAGTTCAGCCAGTGGTGTACCGTGCCGTAACCGAAGATTCCCCAAATCAGACGCAAAAATCCATTTTAGGTCCTTTTTCCCTGCAGTAGGTTGAAACCTGCGTCCATTTGAAAAAAAAAAATAGAAGCAATTTCGGCCATTCAGTTTTTCAAAAACTGCGCAAAACCTCCCTCTGCGCCGCTGTTAAGTCCTCAAGTTCCATGATAAGGCGAAAATTCTCCGAATTGAACATCACTCACCTGTTTATCCATTGCAGGTGCTGTAACCTGGTTTCTTTCAGCGGAAGCTTTGTAGCGGCAGCAGCGGCTTTACGCAGCGGGAGCAGCACCAGCCGCCAAAGATGTTGACGCCGAAGTGCAGCCAAATTGAGCTCCTTTCTCGTGCCGGTGTCACGAGAAATTTATTTTTATTCTTAAAATTATCATTATCATTTAACTACTCGGCTATAAACATTAGTATCGATCTCCTGCGTGCGTTCTGCATTTCCCGCTTCATTTCGTTGTTCCTTTTTGTTTAGTTCTTCCGTCCTTACCATTCATTTTAATCTAGTCCAGGAATTATTTACCTGAAAAACTCTCTGTGCCCCCAATTCTTGGCCAATCCCCATATGTGGGCATGTGCCATAGTATGAGGACAGCAACAACAACAACGGTGTCACGCGCCTTTAGCAGCTCGCCATCATACGTTCTAGCATTTCAGTCAGTAAATAATCGTGCCGGGCTCATACTGATTGGTGCGACAAGCTCACATTCACATGGCAATTTTTAGACCTAGCGGGCTTTATTTTAAGCTCGAAAAGAGGAACGAAGCTAAGTAAACTTTTAAGAAAACCACTGAAATCAAAGCTTCAGGTACTAACTGTAAATCCAGCCGTGCCGCTGTTCTAAGCACAAAGACACAGAGGCGCAGAAGAGGTTGGATTGCCACCGGAGGAGGGGTCGTGAGAGGAAACTTAACGACCGCCTCTTATTCCTTTCTACTGGCTTCATGCAAAGCCCATAGCTAAGAGAACAGTGCACACAACTACAATCAGATTCAATGTAGCGTTCGCTAGGTGGCGCGCAGTAATCTGGCTGGAGCGCTCGTGAATTATAGACAGATAAAGCAAGGGGGTGGCAGTAGTATAGCGGCAAGCGAGTTGACGTCGGGCAACGTGAAGACCAAGGGGAAGTAGCAGCGCTCGCGCAGTGCGGGGCACAGCGGCCTGCCTCCCTTCGGTGTGATTCCGTGAATGGGCGAGGGGTAGATCTGCCGTTGAGATAGAGTGCACCGAACAGGGCGCCATTTTTCTTATTCGCACGGCCGGCATTTATTCCTCCTCTTCGAGGAGCCGGTGTAAGAGGAGGGCTGCCCCTTCTAGGGGCATCTGAGGGGACCTCCAAAGCACAAGCTTTTGGAATCGTGCGCCTGAAAATGCAGCGGAGTCGTAATCGTAACTAGCCCGGAAACTTATACGGCTTTGTCATCCTACTCTCTCCATCGGCGTACTTTAAAAAGGCTCTCAAACACCCTTCAGCGACAGTATATCTGCTTTCTATCTTTTCCATTTTAGGTACGCACCACAAGGATGAGAAAAGCTACAGCAAAACGCTTCACGAAGCACAGACAATCCACGCAGTCACTGGCTCGTTGTGCATCATTATGCTCCGTCTTGTCATCTTCTGTTTTGATCATGCCGATTGTGTGCGTGTTCTACGTACTTCCATGCATTGCTGACTCGCTATCCCCCCTGGCATCACAGGCGGCAGCAGCAAGTGTTAAACGGAGAAAAGAAAGAATGGGGAAAATGAATCCTTATAAATTACGTCCTCTGCAGTCCTCTGCTACGGGAAACCCGTCAAAAGGCGTCGCATTATTGTTATTAACGTAATAAAAGACACTTTGGTGCAACGGGCAGAACTGAAGCCAGATGGAACAGACGGCAATCGGAAGCAACACAAGGAAGAGGTAAGCACGGTCGAAAGGGTTGTTGGGACGTGGCGTTTTCGTTTTTCAAATTACCTATTTGTAATTTGATTACCCCCTCCTGCTTTAGCATTCATATGGAGCCGAACAAGCATCGGCACGTAGCTCTTCGGGATCCCATGCGCAGCACGATGGTGAACCAAGAGCCAAATGCTTTTTTATTGACAATAATCGCAAGTCACTCTGAAAAAAAAAGAATTTAACGCTATTTGTGCCAACATAAATGACATAAATGGCCCAGTGATAGTGTGACCCAAATAAGAACGTGCGATTTGTGATTATGTAAACATGTTGACCCTAATAAACTGCGACACGTGAGCTGTGATAGCTGATTATTGAGATATGTCATTCCTCGTCTTACTTGACCTCTATATGACACCTAGGTGGAATGACATTCTTTTGCTTCTACTTACAGCGTTGTTGGGTTTTATGTGACGCCTCATTTTGCCATCGCTTTACGCTCTGCACTCCAGACAGAAAGGAGTAAAAATAGAGTAAGCTGTCCTCCACTGCACTCACTTTTATAAAAGGGAGTGCTTTACAAGACAGTTTACTCTCTTTTTTACTCCCACAAAGCCGTATTCGTGTTTAGAGCTTATGCCTAATGGACAACCACACTTTTTCCTTCACCGTTAGCTGTAATTCTGCACCCAAAACAGTTTATAGTTGACAGCTTGTCTCAATCTTGAGGTGTGTGTTTGTGTACTGCTCTCGTCCTTATGCATCTTTTCAACGATACTTTAGAGTGCAGCCGCTAAAAAAGTATTATGTCCCACGTGTAAAGCAAATGGCAGGCGTGGTTTGTCACACCGGAAACACCATGGGTGAATGCACCTGGTCGTTCCAAAACGAACGCACACCGCGATGCCGACCTTGGTAACGCAGCTGCGTCGACCCAGAGGCCATATGTACTGCAAAAGTGCTTCATAAAGAGTATCACCATCAATGGCTCGCGAAATACGGGCAGTGGTGAAATTCGGTCGGCGCCCCTTAATGGTTCATGAAGAGTAGTTGTATTTTAGCCTTTCAGGATGCCAATTTACGGCCTCTGTATTGTCTTGCCTGCAACACTGACGTTCCTCTCTAACTTGAGAGAGCAGATAGTAAGCTACCCAGCACAAAGATGATTTATAGTTTGTTGATGCAGAAAGGGCTGAATCGGCACCGCCATGAATGGCATTCACTTCTGACGTTAGCGCGACAGTTCCATATGACCAGTAGTCTACAAAAGAACCCCAGTATTCTACTCGGCGACATTTGCCGCAGTATTGCTTCACGACGCATGTCGCTGTGCCGCCAACCGTCTTAACATCCTCCCCAAAACACAGAACTCCAGACCTTTACGCCGCGTCCGCGCCACGCTGCTTCGCTCTTCAGAAAATGAACACACACCGTATACCGTGCCAAAGAGAAACGCATCAGGGTCGAGAGCGGATGCCGTATACAGCCGAGGCTGCCTCATGGATCGCGGCAAGGCGGCACTCAATCCACGCGTGCACACCACGCGTAGGGGGCGCGCCCCGCCGTGGTGCACGCCAGCCGCGACAAGCAACGCTCGCCGTGCGCGTAATGAGCGTGACCGGCCGCCGACGCCGAGCGCGTCGTGGCCGGTCGGGCGGAAAATTGCGAACGCAGTGGGAAGGCACCGAGCCGCGGGGTGCGCGAACCGCGGTTCCAAGGCGAGGGAGCGAGAGCTCGGGCTGCGCCTTCTGTGCAACGGGGAGCAGTCTGAGCGATGCGCCAAGGGTATAGCTGGAGCTTTTGAGCGCGTTTTCTTTCTTGGTTTTACTGGCTCGGAGTGCCTTTGGAACCGCCAAACTGCCAGCCACCAGTGCTCCTGCCGGACAGGGCGCATCTTTTAGGGAGGAGAAGAGTGAGAGGAGAGGAAATAACAAGAAGCGAAGTGTGTCTTCAGTTACGGGGATGGGCAGGACGGTATACGATGAGGTCAGATGGGTTTCCACCATCATTTTAGCAGTTAAAAGAGCAACAATATACACATTCGTCTTACTTTATACAGGGGCTGTTGCAGTATATTTCCTCTACTGCTGGCCCCTCCACGTCGCGCTATCGCTATCGTTCCTTAATTCCTTCTTCTATAAACGGGCAGCCAGAAAGAAGTACCGTGACATGACATGACCAGGATTAGTTGAATGTCGGTTCTGAATTTGACGCAGCCTCGCGTCTTCGGCGTCGCACACTGGCATGTGATGCTACATGGAACCGGCGGGGCTCAGGTTGTTTTCTTCTTGTGGAAAACGAATCCGCTACCTGTTTCCGCGGGGGATGAAAAAAAAAAAGTCTCTGAAAACACAGTCACCAACGTTTCGAGCTGCGAAAAGCAAGACCGGCTTATTGAGGTGTCACGTGGAAGTAACTTCTTGTTGTTTTAATGAACAGTTGGGACGCCCGACCAGGCTTGGGGGGCACAGACAAGGACACTAATTAATGTATTTGCTGACGCAAAGTTAAACTTTCAAAAGAGAAAGTGTACTCGGTCTGTAAACCTTATAAACACTGTTCTTTTTTACTGTAATTTCTTCTCGGTATGTACAACTTTGACATGGCTTCATTTGACTATACTAGTCTTCCCTAGAATTCGTAAATGTTATGTTTGATTAGCAAATGTTATGTCTGAGACAACATGCGTGGTTTCAGTGTCAGGCGAACAGATATTGGAAAAATAATTATAAGTTTTAAAGGCCAGAGTACTTGTGTCCCACGCATACTGCTCGTGTCTCGCAGGTCGGTTTACTTCTAGTGAACACAGCCTTCCCTTTCCCTCAATACAGAACAAGAACCCCTCCTCAGATAAGCATAAACATTACACACACCGCTGCGGTGCAATGCAGACAGTGGTTGGAGTGCTCGGTTTTCAACGAAGGAACCGATAAATGTATTATTTTTTGGGTAATAGGTTTTAACCAAAAAAAGTCATCGTCCTTCAGATGAACGGCGTAGCTTGTTGGCTACGAATTACGACCGGTTCCAAGAATGAAATAAAAAAGCGCGGAAATCAGGAGCACGGTGAGATGACGTGACCATTGGGTTATAAGTATAGTGCAATTGTACGTTTTCAGGCATTCTCAACCTACCTCAGAAAAACGCATGGGACAGACCGAGAGGCTCCACTATCGGGTCAAGATATTCGGTACCTTCTAGTCATAGTCCATTATAACTTAATCTGAGCCGTTCTTTGGTTAAGGAGTTTTCGCACGTCATAAAGGGAGCATGTAGGCCAACAAAAACTGTAATTTAAGCCTAAGAGAAGAAATGAACTAGCACGACACAAGAACGGGGGAGAAAACGCGCAAGAAGTCAAGGAGGGATATTCAAAAAAAAAAAAGTAAAGGTCCACTCAAATTTTCGTGTCCCAGTGATGAGCCTAGTAGGTAGGTGGTGGGTCAGAAAAGGAGGTGTGACGGGACGTCGGCGCAGCCTGTTGGCTAAGGTCGGTGCCCTGATGGAGACGTAGTGTGGACGGCAGTCTCCACGGCAGGCGTCAGCGTCACAATGTTGGCGAAAGGTTGACGGCGATGTGCACGGCAGGCATCAACGCTGCCGCAGGAAGCCGTCATGCATGTAGGATCCGGACGCGGCCCCCAGGTCAGGTAGCCCGGGGAAGCAGCGGTGGCGACGGAGGTAGCCCCCGTTCAGAGGCTTGCCGGCCAAGGGAAAGACAGGAAGGAAACAGCGGCCCCTGGGTCTAGTGGCTCGGGCTTTCGACGACGGGCTGTCCAGCTCTGGTATGCCAGACTTCTGCGGCTGAGGCCCAAGCCTGGGAACTCCGGGAGCCAGCAGATATCGTTGTTGTTGTTGCCTTAGGGACATGACACATACCCACGACGGGGGATTGGCCAGGGTTCAATGAGGAGAGCCCAAAAAAAAAGGTGAACTGGTGCCAAACTAATGGTTGGGCTTAGGGTGATATATCAAAATATTTAAAGAGGAAAGAAAAAAAAATAACGGGAGAGATATTGTACACGCATCCATCGCAGATATAAACGCCCGTCGCCGACCTGGTTCTTTTTGTTCTCTCCGCCACGTTCCACTCCCAGTTTTTCTTCATCGTCCGCGACCCCGTGCGTCTTCTCTAGCCGCAGTGTGTGGCTGGCTCCTTACAGAGCACTGGCAACGCTTCTAGCCGTACAAAGGCACCGCCAACTGGAAACCATGCACAAGCGTCAAGAAAAAGTGCGATTTCCATCGCTGCCGTCATCGTGCAGACGACGAGATCGGAGGACTGGTGACTCTTGCATTTCGACCGCGGTCGCTTCTTCTTTCTTTCCATTTCGTTAACTTTTTTAACGATATTTATTGCCTGAGGGCGTCAGTGAAGGGCGAAGGTGTCATGAAAGATGTAATAATGATTAAATTAATGAAAAAAGGCCAGCTGATTTGATGCAGTCCAGTAGAGAGCGAGGATATGGTCCCTGCGTCCAGGCAATATATGAAGCAGGGTTGCTCGGTGAAACACCCGCTACCTTCAGGTCCCGGATCCTTGTAGGCTTGAGAGCCGGGCAGTCCCACAGCAAGTGGTGAATGTAGGCTTCAATTTCCCCGTGTTTACATATCGGACACCCTGGCGGAGGAAAGAAATCTCGGTACTGAGGCCACTTCCCACTTCCGAGTGACGGCAGGTGTGAGGGCAACCCAGACCCGGATCCTCCTAAGCGCAACCTCCTCTGCACGGGTAAGACCCCGTGGGAGGGTTGCCGCACAAGGAGGGATGAGAGCACGTGTGCGGCGCCGGAAGTGTCCGTTTCTTGATAAAAGCAGGGTAAAGTTGTCCAAATAAAGGAGCTGAGGCAAATATGAGCCTGGAGTCACGAGGCAGGTCGGTAAATCTGCCTGGCTTTGAGAGGTCAGCAGACCCCGTGGGTCACACTCACTGTTTGCTGCTTGAGAGAGCAGTGTACAGCAAGGAAAAAGAACAGTACCATTTACCAGCGCCATATAAAGCTATTCTGACATGAAGGCGATTATACAGAAAGGCCTGGTTGCACTTGCCTAAGCAAGACAAGTATATATGCGTCGTTTTCTGTTCTTTCCGGACTTTTTATCTCGTTTATTTTTCTTCCCCTAAAAGCGCCTGAAGAGTTCTAAGCCCTTTCGTCAGCCTTTCTGATAGAGCGCAGCTTTTGAGCCCCTTTCCTGTATTCCACGTCGGCCTCGGTGTTGACGTTGTCGGCTTAACCGGTTGTCCAAGTAGTGGAGCGAAACGCCAACTGGGAGGTGGCTGCCAATGGAAGATCCTGGAGAGTAGCTAGCGGCGTAACACGCCATCATCCAGCGGTGGCAGGTGCCGTGCGAAGAGCAGTGCCCAGGTCTCGCATTACCGACTATGTAATCGTCTGACACTTTCTTTATGCTTTGAGCAAATTATTTTTTATTAAACTCGGTATTTAAAACTATCTGATGCAAATTTTTCTTTAATATGCCGCGAAAGCAAGGCGGACATATATATATTTTTTACCTGATAACATGCAAATGACATACGAATAATAAGCAAAAACAACTAATAAACTTTTAATTTCAGGGCAAGAGTTTATATAGAGAAATCGAAAGCTGTTAACGTTTGAAGATTTTCAAAATTCATTATCAGCGACATGGTAAAGAACGTGAAAAAAAAGGTTCCGAACGCCACGTAAATTGGCTTTCCCACACTGCTCGCTCATTTAATTGGTGTCGCTGCACGTGCTGTTATCGCAAACACGGCATCGGAATCTTCTACGTCGTACAACACGCCAGCAGTGTAAGCATTTCTTGCAATAAAAATCACAGCGCCGCCATTTGATCAGTGTGCAACGTGGAAAAAAGAACTTTACTACGAGTTTTCAAATACGTGCCTTTCAGAACCAAAACGCCGATCCCGGCATTTGAAAAACTGAGGTCGCCATCGATTTTGATGGCCTTCAATTTTGCAATATAGTTTTGGTTACTAAAACGAAACATTCAAAAATTGGTGTTTGCGGTTAATTAACCATATTTAATTTGAGCTCTATCCTGCAAATAATGTCTGCACTACCGCATAGTCCACCTGAAAATGCCGTAAGAAAGTACTTTTCACAGCTTTTAAATTAAAAAAAAAAATCAGCTTCTAATGCTTCGTAACACCCGGTATTTTAGGCCAAAGTCCAAGGATATAAGTCTCTCTGCCATCCTCCTCGCCCAGCGCCGTCCAGCAGTTCAGAGCAGCTACTCCCTCGGGGCGCAACATTCTTCAAACGAAGCAGTCACAATAATATTTTTGTCTGAGGCGCATTAAGCCTTCAAGTTTCTCTTCCGCAAGCACAGTCAGGCGAAGAAACTTTGGGATAAAAAAAAATTATTCAAGAGAACCAGGGGAAAGGCACCAAAAGCTTAGCCAAGGCAGCTGTTATTCTTCTAAAGCTCAAAGGAAGGAAAGGAAAAAAAAAGCGCGTGGCCACCAAAGCGGGAACGATATTCTTGGACCAATAGTGTCGCGCCGGGGAAAAAGTTTCTGCGGATTTCAAAACTTTGACGCCCCGAGTTTTCCCGTTGAGACTCTCTACTCGGCGCGCAAATCCATAATTCAATTTCATAGCGGCGTGATCCTCTTTCTTCATTGTTTACCCTTTCGAGGTTTTTTTTCGCCGTTTCTCTGCGTGTTGGGCGGGAAAAAAATACACCGGCCATTTTCACGCTTCTGGTCATAGCTTGGACGCCTTTAAAGGCTCTCTCGCTAAGCTTTAAAGGGAACTGCTACGCTCCTATATTCCTCACAGTTCAGCCGTGATATGGCCCGAAGATTTCCCCGCCTTCAGTGTTGGAATCGTGTTTTACTTCATTCGCTTTATTAGTTTTTCCTTGGGTCGGGCGTCACTTTCATTTCCTTCTACTGCGCGATCTGAGCTCCGTGGGGCCAGTTGCTGGGGCGTGGTGAGGATTTCTGTCAATCCCAGAAACGAAAAGCCCGACCATCTGGCCGTATTGTCCGTTAGTCCAAGCAGCCGAAAAGTCCTTCTATTCAGAGCCCCAAAGCATTGCCTTCGGATGAGGTGTGCCCAGAGGCCGATTCTTTGGTTCCTTCATGGCAGAGTGTTTTATCCGAAGAGTAGAAAAGAAGTGTGCGAAAGAAAACCGGGCTTTTTGGAAGGGCTCTTTGAATTTTTTTTTTGATAGCGCAGAAGCCTGACCATACTAAAAAGCCGGCTCCGAACGTCCGGAGTTGTCCAGAAAACTCCTGATTGGGTGGCGAGCATTGACGTCATCAGTGACGTCACTAAATCGGAGAAGTCCCATTGGCTGGAGGGAAGTGACGTCACCAGACCTGCAATGGTGTCCCCAGATCATGTTCGTCTGCGTGAAACCTCCACCTGCCAATGGCAGCAGATGGCAGTGGCGCACAGGAAGTGCTCCGAAAGAGCAACCTAGGTCTCACAAGCCTCACCACTCACTTCCGGCGAAGGCATCAATAGCTTCGAGTGCTAACGGACAGCACGTAATGGAATTAGGTGTCAGTGTTTTTCTGACGCCAGCGCCTGTCTCGCTGTTTCGTTCGCGTAGCCTTAATTGGTTTGATTTATTTCAGTGTTGAATCATTACGCCAGAAGGCTTTCTAAATAACAAACTATGAGCGCCGCTGTTCGACTGCCGACGCAATTTGCACGTCCTCGTTCAAATTGTCACGTAGTGGTGACGACAGTCCGGCAGTCAGCAAGCCACCGTCACGCTTCCGAGAGAGACTCTTTTTCGGGCGGACTTGCTCGCACAAAACAACGAACAACTAGGCAGCGGTGGTCCACGGTAGCTTGCTCGGTGGTCGTCGCAAGTACAAAATCCCCGCCGCTGGCGGAAAACTACCGAGATAATGTGCGGTAGTCGTTACGACAATCTCTATCATGGCAGAACCAATTTCGTGTAGCTAAAAACGCTCCAGATAAAGCTGGTAGAATATTTCGTCACGAAGTGATAAAGCCGCGTTGCGGCGGCTTTTGGCTTACAAGAATAGAATTACAAACTTTCGCGCCAATTTCGCCGCAGAGAAAGCTAGCTGCAATTAGAACCAAGCAAACGAACGCTTGAACTGATTTGTTCTCTCTCTCTCTTGCGATACCGCTGCTATGATTGCACGAGCTTGTTAGGTGACTTGAATGAGAGTACTCGAACCCCCGTGCCCCAACAATGCAAACTGGTAAAATAAACGTAGCAAACAATGACGCACATTCAGTTGCCAGCAATGCGGCCAGCTGAGGTCGGGTGTTTTTTTTTTTTTGGTTATGTAACTTGCAAGACCTAGAAGAAAAAAAACAACCGCCTTGCCCCGGGTGAGGATCGAACTCACGACCTTCAGATTATGAGACTGACGCGCTGCCTACTGCGCTACCGAGGCGGATGTCTACGCCGTCAGATGTTAGGTGTTATGAACAATAGCTTGCATAAGTTGTGCACTTTTAAACTCGGCCATTTTCAACGATTGGGGAGTAAGATTAGGCGGGCGACTTTCTCCTTTCTCTTTGCTTTCGTGATGAGTCACGGGGACAGTACTGAAGGTTATGAATGGAGCAGTCGAGGCCTGCTGGACTACAGCGCTGGACTTGAAGACCGGCACACACAGCAACTAGCCCTGCTCCGCCTCAAAAATTTTTGTGCTGTTACCTGCTGCCTTCCACAGAGGCATCCTTCAATACACGATTAATCAGTTACGTCGCTCATAGAAAAGGGGAAAAAATTGTCTCGGAGTGGTTATAATTCGAGTGTTCGCGTTCAAATTTTCACAGACGTGGTATGGGGTGGTAGCCTTCGTTAGTACTTGCCGGATGCTTGCCGAAATTGGCGAGAACTAATCGAAAGTTCTCATCGTATGCGGCGTTACCGTGGTACGGCTAGGCTACCTCACTGCAGTAATGCATGTGTATTGGGTCATGTTTTTTTTTTCTAGCGCGAAAGCACTTCTAGCAGCATTTTCGGGCAAGGCCGTAGGATGAGTGAAGCCTCATGGCGGGTCACTTGACTCAATTTGCAACGGCTGTAAAAACAGCTGTGAAGAGATTTGGCGGTGGCCCGTAAGGTTAGGGATGTGATTACAGCATACCGTGATAAGGTCCATGCTCAAATATTGCATGGGCCACGCAAAATTTGACCTTGAAGTCACCATGGTCACAATCGACGAAAATTGGAAAGTGTGTTCCTGAAAGGTAGTATGGAACATCCCCAACGTGCCCATGCCCAAATATAGCATGGACCACCCGAAATTTGACCTTGAAGTGACCTTGCCTGAAGCCAACGAAAATTAATTGGTTGTTTCTTGAGAGGAAGTATGGCATGTCCCCAATGTGGCTCATGCCCAAATATGGCATCGACCACCCGAACTTTGCCCTTGAAATGACCTTGGTCGCAATCGCCAAAAATTGAATGGTAGTTTCCTGAAAGGTAGTATGACATATCCCCCTACATGCCTATGCCCAAATACAGCATCTACCGCCCGAAATTTGACCTTGAAGTGACCTTGACTGAAACTACCGAAAATTGAATGGTCGGTTCCTGAGATGTAGTATGGCATGCTCCCAATGTGTCCCATGTCCAAATATGACATCGGTCACCTGAACATTGACCGTGAAATGATATTGTGTGAAATCAACGAAAATTGAATGGCTGGTTCCCGAGAGCTAGTATGAGACATCCCCTAATGTGGCTCATGCCCAAATATTTTATAGACCAAACGAAATTTGCCCTTGAATGATGACCTTGACCGAAATTGCGAATGAATCTGGGTATGCTCGAGTGGAAGACCGGCTTGACCTAGTCTCAAAATGGAATTGGCCCATCTCCAAAAATTGCTTTACGCAGTCTCGAAATTTTGGTGGCCCAGCCCCGAAAATATGAAAATTGAGTTAACCCACGTTTAGAAACGACCTGAGACACCCCTAAAATGGGTTTTGCCCACACCAAAATTTTAGGTTGCCCTCTGTACTTTAGCACAATATTTAGCGCTTACCAATGCTAAACCGCCAGTCATTTTTTTTTATTATGATGGCTTTGTTTTACAGCCCCGAAGTTCTTGGCGTCCTAGCTCTCATCTCTCTCACAAAGCAGCCGTCATTCTTTCGCCTGGCATGCGCTGCGGTCCTATTGGGCTCAGCCGCTTTGTTCTCGTTGACCTCAGTAAACATGGCACATGCCCATGCGCGGGGATTGTCCAAGGTTTGGTAGTGCATGACAAGAAAAATCACGTAGGCAATAGCTAGGAAATTAAAAGCATGGGGCCGAGAAGTAGAACAGCTAAATGACTGAAACTATAAAACAAAAATAATTTGGGAAAAGAAAAACATTCTGAACTTCCAGGAATAGAAAAAGCTACATATTTTTAGACATGCTGAAGAATTTTCAAAACAGGTGACACTAGTAGCCTTCCAGTTGCAAACTGAGTCGTGAAGGTATCCGCAAACCCTACTTAACGCGACTCCCTTGGCGCTCGCAGCGAACGAGAGAACTGGAAGTCACACAGGGAGCCATAACCGCGAAAGAGGGACCGCCAGATAAGTCTTTCTCTGAATTGCGAACCGCCGGCAAGAGAGGAGAAAATGCCTTATTGAATCAACTTGCCCGTTTATGTCACAAATGTTTGTCGGAGCAAACCCGCATATACGCCAATACCAAATAAGGTGGGAGATTCGGCACCTTAGATACGTCATAGACACCTCAAAAACCTTGATTTACGTGACCAGGCATTCTAAGAGTACTTTAAGTGCTGATAATTCGCTGTATTCAGCAACAGTTCATGGGAGCTGGCTGAGGTGTGTTGGAACCGCTGGAAACGAGAAATATCCAACATAAAGTGATGAACGGGATATAATATAGGGACACTGAGAGCCGACCGTGCCAGGAGGAAGAAGAGGAAGACGACGCTGCTCGATCTGTTGTCACCTCAGCTCAGTAATTTTGCCTTGTTTTCTAGTTATTAACTAGGTTATTTCCATCCTTTTCCTAGGTTATTTCTAGGTTATTTCCAAAACAAGGAGCTCAAAAGCCGGAATCTCTCCGACCTTCTACGCGTTTTGTTTGATGTCCTGCGTTCATATAGCCAAGCGATGCAGCCTGGCACTTTGAAGAACATTATACAGCTGGTGCTTTCCATTGAGACCTTGATCACCGCCTTCGCAGAGAACTTCAACTCCTAGATGGCTAGTTTTCTTCAACCTGTTGCAACTAAAAACCCTAGAAAAGTGCCGTTTATCATGCAATGGTACTGCGCTGGGATTATAAGTCGATTAGCAGTACTAAAATTGTTCTTGAAAGAGAACTGTGTTCCAGTACTGGCCCTCTCGGGAGGCTGGCTTGCCAAGCGGGAGGTCTTTGCCGGGATACGTCGCCCACAAGAATTGCAGCATCAAGTATTTTCCCGCAGGAAGTGCCGCCCTTTACATACGAAGGGAGATTCCTCATGTAGCTTTGAACGTCACCGATCTTTGCACCGACAGTATTGAGGTAGTGGCTGTGAGGATTCGGCTCGCCTTCCGAACTCTGTCCATTGCATCAGTATACGTGTCCCCACGGAAAAAGGTCGATATGGCTTTGTTTCTCCAGCAACTTTGTGACCGCTGCCCAGCACCCAGAATCATCTGCGGGGACTTCAACGCCCACCACCCTGCCTGGAGTGATAGGAACACAGATCCTCGCGGACGCCAACTTGTAGAAGTCATCGACAGTTTGGACCTGTGCGTGGCCAATGACGGAAGTCCCACTTTCTTTCGGCCTCCAACCTCACCCACATCTATAGACCTAACCTTACATTCACCTGACGTACGTGTGCAGTGGTCAACTAGAGCTGACCGAATGGGAAGTGATCACTACCCGATATTTGTGTTTACTGCCGACTTCCATCTGCGTGGTCCTAAAATTTGCCATGTTGTTAATTGGGACAAATACAGGGAGCACTTAGCCTGTGTTTCCGGTAATGTGACAGACAAAATGATTTATGCTAAGATGGCTGCTACCACGGCGCTCAAGCTACCTGATCATTTTCCGACTCCGGATTTAAAACTCAGGAACCTCTGCGCAGCGCGCAGAAGGGCGGAGCGACAACTGTTGCGGAAGAAGGACGACAGAGCCTTGAAGACAACTTTCAACAGGCTCAACTCTGCCATTAGACGTCATGCGAACAAGCTCTGTAGGTCCCAGTGGGCATCCTTTTGCGCTAGTTTGACTGTTTTCTCACCGATAACGAGAATTTGGCGTGTCGTTGGCAGTCTTGCTGGTGGCTCTCGTCCGAGTAAACCTTTCGAGGCGCTTGCATTGCGCACACAGAAACATCTCGTGTGCTTGGCAGAGGAATTTGCGGATGCATTTGTAAATTCCAGACCAGGCATTCATCCCTGCGCTCTGCCTGCTACGTCTCCGTCTGTTATGGACGCCCCGTTCACACTTCGAGAACTACAGACAGCGCTCCGCAGCCTGCGGCGTCGCTGTGCACCAGCTCCTGACGGCATTACCAATCAAATGTTACAGAACCTGCCTCTGGAACACCGGAAGATGCTACTAACCTATCTCAATCGAGTGTGGGAGTCTGGTGACGTTCCCCCTTCATGAAAGGTGGCTTGTGTAGTCCCACTGCTGAAGGCCAGCAAAGAGATGACAGACGCGGCCTCGTATCGTCCTGTATCGCTGACGTCGTGTGTGGCTAAGCTCATGGAGAAGATGGCAAGTAAGCGTTTGTCTTGGTGGCTTGAGGATAGAAGGGCACTACTAACATGCATGACTGGATTCCGCACAGGTTTAAGCGCGCAAGATAGCGTCCTGGACTTGATAAGCCACATTGAACATCAGAGTGCTTTTGGACTTTCAACACTAGCTATTTTCCTAGACGTATCAAAGGCTTATGATAGCGTCCTCCAGAGCTCAATACTGAATAGTCTGCAGGTCATAGGCGTACAGGGCTATCTTCTGCGATTCATTCACTCATTTCTCAGTGATCGTAAATTTAGAGTGCGGTTAGGCAGTACAATGAGCTCCGAAAGGGCGGTATCGCGAGGGGTACCTCAGGGTAGTGTCCTGTCCCCAATGCTCTTTAATCTTGTCATGGCTGGTCTTCCCGCAAAAGTGCAAAAACATTGTAGGCATGTTCATATGTCGATATATGCAGACGACATTTGTCTTTGGTTAACCGGATATCAACACAAACGCTTAGCTCTATTAGCGCGACAGGCCGTGCTTTAGGTTAAAAGTTACTTTCAAGGTGTTGGGTTGACTCTCTCGGTATAAAAATCTGGCTTCGTCCTGTTTCCAGGTAGGGGACGACGGTATGCGCGGCTGAGCATAGACCTTGATCAGTCTTGCCTTCGTCAGGTTAACCACTTACGTTTTTTGGGCGTCACTATTGACTCACGTCTACAGTGGCGACGAGCTGTGGACTCGATTGTGGCTTCACTATCTTCGCGTCTCAATGTGCTTCGTAGAGTTGCTAGTGAGCAATGGGGAAACCATCCTGCTTCAATGATCAGGCTTCACGATGCCCTGGTGACAAGCCGCATAATGTACCAGCTCCCTTTAATTTCCCCCTCGGTATCGCAGCTGGAACGCCTTGAGGTTTTGCACAGAATGGGACTAAGGAGGGCTCTCGGCGTTCCGCAGGCTGCTCCAAACAATGCAGTACTGTATGAGTCTCAATCGAAACCTCTTCGGCTAGCCGCTTCACAAAGACTTTTGCTGCAAATTGGCCGCCTCAGAGAGACTGTTGCCGGGAGAGCGCTTCTACAGCGCCTTCGAAAGAGATCTGAGTCCCGGGCGTACTTGGCTTTAAATACTCTTCGTTCTCTGGGTCTCGACCTTCGAGATCGACCTAAGACGTTGAAGCCACCTTGGTCCTTTCCGAGCCTCGATTGTTCCTTGACAATTCCCCACGTTCGCGCTAAGCGGAATTCTCCTTTAGCGGCAATGCGTTCGCTCGTACTGGAACATCTTGAGACCGAATATGCCAGTCATCTTCAAATTTTTACAGACGGCTCTGTGGACAAGGTCAGAGGATCTAGTGCAGCTGCTTTTCATATTCCGTCTTTGAAGTATGATTGGTCTGTTCGTTTTACTAAAGTCGTGTCCTCCACAATGGCCGAAAGCGTTGCCATTGAGGCAGCTCTAAAGAAGCTACGGTGTTGTACGCCTCAACCTACTGTCATAATTACGGATTCAAAATCTGCCCTTCAAAGGTTAGAGTACGGGTTCCCCACTGATGCCTTGAGTCTTAGATCCCTACGTTTGGTGCAGAATCTCCACAGCAAAGGCTTCTCTATACGTTTTCAATGGGTGCCCTCGCACATAGGTGCCTTAGGCAACGAGATAGCAGACAACCTCGCCCATACAGCTCTTTCCGGTATTCCAGTACATAGAGTCCCTCATGAAGTCAAGCAAATGTTCAGAGATGTGGTGTTGTGCCACTTCAGTTCTTTGTGGAGCTCTCCTCATCAGCCATGTGTGACCAAGGGTCTCAAAAGGTACCAAGCCACTTTGCTGCACCGCGTTCGCACTGATTCTGCTCGTACGCCGGCGTGGATGTATAAGACTGGCCTAGCGTTGTCACCATTGTGTTCAACGTGTGGTGTGAGTGGTGACATAGAACATTCTCTCTTGTGCTGTACATTGTACAACGCGGAACGGGCTGTGTTATTCGGATCCCTCAAGAAGGCAGGAGTTCCTCACAGTTCTCTTCAGGACATTGTTTTCCCGCGCGGGAGCCAGTCGAGTAGAAGGGATGCTTCTCGCTTTCTTCTACTTTACCTGCAGGACACGGATTTGGCCTCCACATGGTGACCTCAGGAGTGTCTATTTGGGTTTTTGCGGACAGTGTTTCTGTGATTTCTGTTTAAGTGTCGCTACAGTGGAGCAGTTGCCGGCAGCAACTGCAAGGCTAATCCCACCGGTAGCTTACAACCACTCAACTCAACTCCGACGGTGCCAATAAATCAGCCACCTCATTAAAATAGACACCCGCATAATTAAGTACCCAGACAAAATGAACCTCTCCCAAAGTGCATGGGGAAAAAACCCAAAGGAACGATTCAGAAGAGTTTTTCATGAAGTTGCGAGAGAGACTAAAACTTTTTGGAAATCTGCAAGGATGAGAAGAGCCAAACCACAACTTTCACCTCCTTTTCTAACACCTGATGGCAGCGATATCGACTCATGCACACTTCTCTTCTTTCTTCTTGCTGCCACGTAATATTATTTACTTTTCTGCTCTGCGCACTGCATGTTTCACATTCCGCGTTTCCCTCCGCCGTGCGAGTAAAGTAAAAACAATTTAGCGACGCGCACATGGAGAACAACAAACACCAACGCTGACTACGAAATTCAGTTCTAAACAAACGTTCGTCTTTGTTTTCTTTATTGTCTGCATTTTCATAATTTTTTTTGCTGTTGTTGGCTCTTGACCGCTGCGCCATCTAACGCAAATGCGCAAAATACTTTAACGGCGCGATACGATGAGGTATTTTTTATCGCACACGCATTGGAGGTGGCGTAAACCATTATGTACATTACGGACATTTCTCCAAGACATATTGAACATACGCTCAACTGCAAGTGGTTTAGATAAGAGGTTATCACTGCTGAAACGACAAAAGCAGAACACTGTGGCGCCATCTAATATCAGTTATGCAGAGCACTTCAACTTGGCATTGCGAAGGACTTCTGTCTTTTTGCAGCGAAAGATGAATATGAGGACGCGTCAACATTGAAATAATGATAATAATGAGCTATAAGAAACAATTTTTAATTAACCGCACAACTTACGCTCAAACGTGAATGGTTTAGGTAAGCAGAAATACCAATATGAAACATGACAGCCATCCATGGGGAGATAGCCGAGCGTTTAGAGGCGCCGGTGGGCATCTGTGAGATGTGGGCTCAAGTCCCACTAAAACCTGACGGAGGAACATAATTTTCAGACCAAAATAGGTGAAAATGTAACAGTTAAATGCATCTCTGCATGAAACCATCTTCTCAAGGTCTCAACATGTTGGGCAGACCCGGTCTGTTGTCTTTGGCCTGTGGCTGCGCTCTTTCATTCTCGTGAAGCTGGTTTAATGGGTTCTTTCTCTAGTCACTTAACCTGAGGAGCAGTTAAACAAATTTGTAGGTGTAATCAAGTGTAATGAGCGTAAATTAAACGCAATTAAAGCGATTTTACGATGCGCGAAACGTCATCTTGTGATCTTCAGCACAAGTCAAGTTCATGTAGCTAATTAAATACAACCAAAGAGCACTGCCGATGAAAGAAAAAGTTCTAAGCTGTCATTGGGCGTACCTTCCTAGCCTATTTACCTAAACACTGTTAGAAGAAAAACCCGTGGAAGAAATTGCAGCAAGGGTTTCTCAAAGGTTGAGTAGCCTATATATAATTGCTCAGTAGGGAACAGAGTGTTCGAAGCTGCTTCTCCTTCTCTCACCTTCTCTTGCTCTCGAACTTCGCCTAGGACAGCTCATGGTAAAGAATGAGCGAACTAAATAGTTTCAGGAAAGATTGGGCAATTTAAAAAGCACGGATAACCAGGAAAGTTGCTAAGCACTCATTTTAAAAAACTGGAGCGCTCACTGTCCCGAGCCCTAAGAAGAAGAAAACTACTGGGTCAGCGTTGTCATATGTCCTTTCTTTTTTTCTTCGTTGTAGGTCTCATGAGCGCAGCAGTCTTCCAGTGAAGTATAATTGCCAGGGTGAACATCAACTGAGGTGAGTTCAAGGGCGTAATGGGGTCGTAATGATGTGGAAGGCGATGGTGCGAGTGTGACGTTATGGCTGCACCTTCTGGCACCTTCAAGTATATAAGGACGTATACTTTGTTAACCGCGATAGCTCTATAGGCCCCGTTCAGGGAAAGCCCAGGCGTCGTGGTCGCCAAAAATAAATCGTATGACACCACCCTGAACGCTGTACGACAAACTGTTGCATCACAATTTTGGCATGAATGTTGTCACAAAACTGGGGCCACATTCAGGTCACTTTGTGGGGAGCGTATATAGACGAACAAAAGGTGTAGGATTGTCAGAAGTGGCGGTGCTCGGCTTTATGTGTCCGTCCTACGACCGCTTGATGACGTCACCCTGTTTTTTTTGCCATCACTGGTATTTTCTGTTCCATCAACGAGTGCCCACACTAACACAATAATACACTAGCGCACTAACACACGCCACCGACTTTTCTCGTAATGGGGCTAGTAAGGCTTTCGACTTATCTGCCTGGCGAGCCCACCCCAGCGATGCGGAAACCCAGGCATCGAACAGGGTGTGAATGGGTCCGACTTGCATGCACTAATCCTCCGCTCTACCGTCGCAACTGAACAGTCTTATAGCGAGCCATAAAAGCTCAGCGTACAACTGCCGTTGCACTAATCAACGTGGCCGTCGTTTTTTCCTTCATTGTGATCAAATGATTTATAATAAAGCATCGAATTTATTAACATGGACTTCAGCAAATTTTCAAAAATTTAGTTGAGTAAACTTAGCTGCAGCCGTCACTCTTCAGCTACCATTCAAAGTAAGCACTACTGGAGTTTCTAATGAACGCTTTTCATCACAACCGCTTTCTTGTGTTTATATCACTGCTGTACGGCATGTGAAAAGCTTGCAACTTATAATACTCTTGTGCTCTCATGACGTAGGCCTGTGTCAAATATGACGTTACTTTTCCTTTGCTTAAAGTGTGTTGTTTATTTTTCTGTTGGTGTCTCTGTGTTTTCTATTCATCTCTTTTACCAATTCTCTAGTTTATGGACAGTACTGTTCCTTTTTTTTGCTTCAAGCTGTATATTTAGTTTGTACTTCTTGTAATTATGGTTCTGTAGTGATGGGTATTGCTCAACTGAGATTCAGAAAACGCTATTGCACCACCGATAAGTACATATATATTACAATACAACAAATTAAAAGCGATAAATTTGATTGACGCGGAGTAAATGTGAGAGCATTTTTCCTTCATTCGCCAATGTATTCCAACCCTGATTAAATCCCAACTCCAACTCTATACCACTCTTGGTTCTATTTGCTCTTTTATAAAGTTTTGCTGTGCCAGTGTTGGTCATTTTCATTTCAGCTGAGTATTTCATAGTCTCCATTTGTATGGAGAGGGAGAGGAGAGACAGGAGCAGGAGGAGAGGAGGACGGTTGGCAGGCGGGTGCCATGGCAGATATGGCCACGTGCCAGGTGTGACGACGATGGCAGTCGCCGAGGTTTCTCTCCATTAAGGTATTTTTTTTATGACATGTAACAAAACTTTACACAGCAGCCTTCACAAATAAAAAAAAATACTTCTTCTCTGCACAGCGACAAAGTTCAGGTATAGGGCTCAAGCGAACCGCTCCCCGTCGTAAGAAATTTGAGTCATTGTAACCGAAAACAGTAAGGCGATACCGACAGCAACGGAATCTCACTTTTCCACGGCAGCTCAACACGTAAGATAATTCGTTTCTATTCATGCCGCACCAGATCAGATAAATTGCCTGAGGTCAGTATCTTGCTCCTTGAGTGTCTCGCCGCCTACTGCGCAGGCGCTGAGACACCTGCTCGGACCCCACATGGCTGTAACCCGAAACGTAGCTGGCTACGACAGCGAGACACGCGCACTCGCTTGAACGCGAACATCCAGCGATAGCGTCAATGGTCCTCCTCACATCGACGCACACAGTGACCGCGTCTGTCAGTGTATGCCCAGCTCTCCATGGTTCTCTGTGTGAGGCCGCACGGGCCCAGGTCGTGTCACGTAAACAGTGCCATGAGGTCCCCTCTGCCACCCGGAGAGGCTTAGCGAAGAGAAAAGAAGCGGGAGGGGGTGTTGAAAGAGTAGCGGAAAGTAGGAGTGCCCCCTCTCTCTCTTACCATCTCACCGCTGCCCTCTCCTTTGTTGACAGAGAGAGGACGCCCGAGGCCTGCTTGCCCATGGGGTATCAATGTCCGCTTGTATGGCCTCTCTTCTGCACCCCTCCTCCCCCTCTGCGTATATCTACACAAACGCAGCCGAAGAGGAGTCCGTCCGGCCCACGCTGCCATGTGTGCCGTGGACAAACACGGCCTCGAGTGCTTGAGGGACGACAGACAGCGGACGGCGGGGCACACTCGGCCTGGACAAGGGCGGGGAATCGAATGCGGCCAGCGTCTGGGCTAGAGTGGAAGAGGAGGATATGCCCTCTCTCTTCCTCCCACACACTCGCCCTTATCCGTGACGCCGAGTAGACCGCTTGCCTTCGAGAGCGCCCTGATCCGTTTCCGAGCCCACTCCTATAGTCTTAACAAAAGGCATTGATATAACGCACGCGAGCCGGAACACTGGGCTGGGAAAGTAAGAGGAATGAAAGGAAGGGGGGGGGGGGGGGTATGTACTGAGTTGGAGCTCCTGCTGACTCCGATAACGAGATAAGAATCGTGTTTCTCGCCTCGTTACACGACTCGCGAGTCTGGTTCGGTTTTGTGTTTTGTTCTTTCCCGCTCCCCGTTGGTCGGTCTGCGTGTTGTATTCTCTCTGGCGTGCCCCCCCCCTGTAAGGTAAACACGTCTACGCGCCGCTTGTTTCCCCGTGGTTGAATTTCTTCTCGTTCTTTTTTTTTTATTTCGGTTCTGCGGCGTGATATCGATCTCCGCGGTTTGTGAGACCTTGAATCACATCTTTTCCAGCTTCCGTAATTTATTCGGCCCATTGAATTTCTCTCTTGTTACCTGATTCGAATGCTAACGAAAATATTCCTAACACTTCAGCTCGTTGCTAGGCCGTAGGCTGGGGATGTTATTTATGATTTAGATTTAGAAAATTCCTGACATATTGCCTTTGAAGCAGCAACTACGAAGAACACAGTGATTAAGAGTGGAGGCTTGAGACGTCGGAAATAAGTGGAGCACCACGAACTAGAGATTAAATGCGATTTTCTGTAGGAGCGTACTTCTGTTTTGCGCGTACTAATTACGGCAAACAAACCAGGCCGACAACCAGGCAGACCTCTCCTGTTCCATTAAAGTCACTCTTCCTCCTCCACTCGATATTTTTGGTTTGAAATCAGCTTCCTAATAACATTAAACGTTTGTCATCTTTGGGTATTTTTAAACATGAACTCATACCGCTTTTCATGTCCTTACCGTTGTTTATTGTTTATATGGTATAAGAATAAATATTGGTAATCCATGGCGGTTTAAACCAGGCTCTTATGTCAGCACGCTGAGACAAGATATAATATAATTGCGTGTGAATTAAATTATAATGGTAGCCAACTACATGCACCCAATTGTTCAAATATATTTCATTAAATCTCATATGCATTCGAGGGGAAGAATGGAATGTCATCATCGGTAACGAGCACACCACTTTAGACTACTAGCCCCACCAGCCACGATACGTTTCAGCGCAAATGCATATGGTTCCGGCATACCATCTTAGAAAAATGAAGGCGGCTGTCAGCTACACAAACTGCACGGCAGTGGTAACTTTTTAACCTGACGCTTGCAGGTGCTCCTTCATCTTACTCTTGCAGGTGCTCCTTCATCTTAGGAAGCTGAGAGAAGTCTGACTGTGCAAGATTACTCGGGTTAAAAACTCGGGTGGTGTGATCACTTCAAATCAACCTCGTTCAATTGCACCAATTATTAAAAAGAATGAAAATCTAGGATGCCAATCCTACCGAACATATTTTCTCTTGTAGGAAGCTTGCAGACTCATTTTTCGCTGAATCTTAGCTTCGCAAATTAGAGCCTTTGCTTGGCAAATTAAAGCTTGAATTTGGTTTAGAAAGGAGGAGAGGCTCTTTGCCCCCCCACCCCCCCAAACCAAATTCAATCTCTCTCCAGCTGCCGCACCCCCCCCCCCCCCCCCCCCCCATCATTCCGCCATCTAGAAGAAATTACAGTGGGCCCCTCTCGAAAAGCATTCCTGGCTACGTGCCTGATATATGCCGGATTTCTTTTTGATTATGATAACAATGTCACACTATTTGAGTACATGACTTCGGAATGCTTTTTTGTTGCACTGTATACCAACAATTTATAAGGGGGCAAGGACACTGTCAAGCTGTCTTCAGACAAGCAAATTGCCCCTGTGGCCTGAATTTTTTTTGTATGGAATGCGGCAGTAAATATTTGATTTGATTTGAAATAAGCTAAAGGCGCAATATGCATCAAGTTAATCACTAATCAGAACCCTGAAAACAAATACGTCGGCTTTCAAGCTAGAAAGCTCGAGGTAGATGTTTGATCACCCCCTGCTATTTTGCAGAGAGAACCTTCAGAGGTTACTGTATATTTAGACCCCATCCTGTTCCTCAAATTATTGCTCAGTGCTCAAGCATCGTACCATTAGGGAGCCGTGGTGAAAAGTTTCAAGATCCTCCTCTCAGTGACATCCTTATTTCGCCTGCCACTCAACAACTCGCATCAGCCGTGACACGCAGAAGACTGAAGCTTTTCTTCCCAACTTCGTCCAGCCCCTCCTTCGAAGCCACTCTTTGGCGCATCCAAGGCTGCACCGGCGTGTCTTTGTCCCGACCACCCACTTGTTGGTGTCCTTCGAAGAAGTTTATGACTTTTTAAGAGACAGCACCGACCTTTTGAATACGAGAGGAAACTTCACAGTTCAAGTCCCGCCGACAGTTCGCAGAAAGTCGAAAGGACTACAAAATGGACTCACACGAAAGGCGCTGGCATCCTTTCACCTCTTCTTTCCGTCTTGCTTCAAAACTCTGTCCTTTCACGGGCTAACAGTGCGCTGCCCAGTCTCCTAGAATACCACAACAAAGAAAAACTGCCGAAAAATATTAAGAAAGGGGTCGGTTTCACCGCAAAGAGGTGTTCCTGGAGTGCTCGGTAAGTCATCCATTGTTGCTCCCGATGAAGGGGTCGCAGTCCCAGTACTCTGCACTGTGTCCCCTGCATTCCCGCCTTCTAGTTACTTTGCGACGAAAAAAATCTGCCTCCGGACAAAGAGGCGTGGTGCCACCCAGGCCGCAGCAGCAGCCCGCCAGGTAGGGAACCAAAGGAGTCGCAAGCCCTTCCCCCCCAAAAAAGGCTAACGCGGCTCGAGTCGGTCCTTTCGTACCTCCTTCCGCGTACGTTGACGCAGCGTCGAAGAATCGGCGGCGTCATTCCTGACACCCATCTCGGTGAACATAGGTCATGCGCACAGCTGCGTACACTAAAGGATCGGAGCGCAATGAAAAAAGGCCGGCAACAGGGCCTGTCACTAAAGGAACCGGCCCTCCCTTTTATTCCTTTCAAACGTTTTCGGCGCCGGCGCTTAATCCAATTTTGTCGCTTTCCTGGTCACACAGTCCTTCCCGAATGCGTGGGCGCAAAGGCAGCCGGGACAAACTCGCGTTGTTCGCACAAGGGCCAACCAGTGGGTGGTGTCAAGCCACGCGCGCTCTGCTTTCGACGAACTCCCTGCCCGGTCTGTCCTCGCCTTCGCCAGCCACGCACTCGACGCAGGCCTTTCACCGATTTCTTGCATTTCTTTGTTATTTATTTCTCTCTGCCAGCCTCAGCTAACCGGCGGCGCAGGACGACACATCTGTGCGTTCGCAACACAGCGGGCTGTGGCGCGCTGTCGTCGCGACCGCACTATGGCCGGTTTCGAGCAAATCGCCGCTCCAAAGGCAACAAACGCCCCCTTGTTAAGTGCAGCCGACAAAATTTACTCGCCCTCCTCCTCAGCCGACCTCCCCCGGCGCGCGCTTTCTTCTGCGCTTGCCCCGCCTGCGGCCCAAGCGGCTCTGTGACCCACCGCAGCAGTTTTGTACGCGGAAGAGAGGTCTGAGGAGATTATCTCCTCTTAATCCCTAGGGTGCACCATGAACAGCGGCCCCGCGGGATTACCGCGTCGATCTATGGGGCGGCGCAGAGCACGGACAAGCAGGGTCAGCAAAAGCAGTGAGACCCCTCCCCCCCCTCTCTCTCCCTTCCCGCGTCCGCGCTTCGGCTGTCGCGGAAACGGCTTACCATAGCTCGGCTGTATTGCAAGTAGGGAAAGCCGAAGCGGCGTTGAATGTGCCGGAGAATGCGGAAAATTGCCTCAAAAGTGAGCGACAATGGCGTCGCCGCCACGAAGAAGGACCACCCCGAAGAACGCGACACTGTCTCCACTTGGCTTTTTATGCGCCGTGTACGTAGTTCCTCTTGACAGCGCGGACGACAGTTGGCATGCGTCCGCCCTCGTAGTCGCGGGGCATGTATATACAAATATATGGCGCTACGAAAAATGCCTTCCGTGGGCGACTGCCTCCTGCTGCGGAAAGCATTCGGTTGTAGACAGCGCGGCCCTTTTTTCATCGTTTCTCAGTTTAGTTTACGACGTCAGCTAGAGGGGTAGGCTCAGGAACCCTCTCCTTGGAATCAATTGTTAGGTTACCACGAGGGGTTAATTCTCCCCAGCTTTCTTTGGTTGAGAAGAGGATGCGGTGACAGTGGCTCTTGTGGAGAAAGCGCCGCTTAGGGCGCTTTGTGCGGCTGGTGCTTTTCGCGGCCCGCGTCGGCTTTATGAGCAACAAAAGGCGCCGCTGAGCTGCTCGTGGAAGTTTCCTTAGCTGTCGGCTGCCCTTTTTCCAGGTGCCTGCAGCACGTGCGTGGGCGGCTGCACGTCGGCGTTTGCTTCACCCACTTGTAGCAGGCAAAGTACGCGGTCAGCTGCAGCTTGTAGGTATCATGAAGGCTTGAATGAGCGCATTCCTAGTGAGCAATTACACTCCCGTATAGAATCCTGTGCCACGTTAACAACCCGCACTTCTAAGTTTGTTGTGCTGGATTATGTGTAGTTTGCAAATGCTACTTAGCGATAACTCCTACTTTTTCAGTAGTGTTGAAATCTGGGTCAGTTGGTACATGTTCAGGAGTAAAACCAGTCAAAAAACGGGACACAGCGAAGAGACGAGGCACACACACGACGACTGGACTAGCAACTGTGCTTGTTAGAAGAAAACAGACTCCCAGGAAAAGTGGCAAAGTTTGCGCAGCTTAGTTAACAGCAATCTACATCAAAAGATAAGCTGTAATCTAACGCCGTTGCGAAAGGAAGCTAAGTTCCTTCTGCATGAGGTAGATAGAAGGACTGGTGATACAATCTTCTCCTTGAATACTCCTCCTTGAAGGGAAAAGTTGAGCGCGAAATCCTCGAAGCGTTCTTCATTAGTATTCAAGGAGATGATTGTATCAGCAGTCCTTCTATCTACCTCATGCAGAAGGAACTTAGCTTCCTTTCGCAACGGCGTTAGATTACAGCTTATCTTTTGATGTAGATTGCTGTTAACTAAGCTGCGCAAACTTTGCCACTTTTCCTGGGAGTCTGTTTTCTTCTAACAAGCACAGTTGCTAGTCCAGTCGTCGTGTGTGTGCCTCGTCTCTTCGCTGTGTCCCGTTTTTTGACTGGTTTTACTCCTACTTTTTGTATCGCATAGTCGAACCCGTTGTGTACGCAGTATTGTGACGTTGATAGGGTGCTCTACTTGGCACCTTTAGCTGCCGTCATGCATCAAGACAGCCTTGTGATTACACGCTCGTCGAGATCAATGGGTCTGATACTGAAGAATCATGCCCTCCGAATAGCTTTTAAATTGCTTGGACACGTGCCATTTAAAGTGAAGAAAGCGAGAAAGTTGTGGAAGAACTCAAAACAAACGCATGCTTGTCCGAGGAAGGAAAAAAGTCTGTGATAAATGTTTTTTTCTTTTTGCTTGAACACTGTATGATTGGCGCTGTGCGTTCAGCACCAGCGAGTCTTCAGCACTGTATCTTAATTTCTTTTCAATATTTTTATGATAAGTCCATTCCCGGCACGTTCGAGGAAACATTTACACAGAAGATCCGTCAGATCCCGTAGCATTTCTTCTCTAATTTTGTGTAGCAGCGAATTCCTGCAGCTTTCCTATTGCTGGCAGAAGCATTGACTTACCATATACAGGGACCTACGCAGCCATGAAAGTCATCTAAGAGCACACAGAGTGAACTATTCACAAGATAAACTAAAACAAGGCAGAAATATTCAGGGAAAAAAACAACATATTAATAGGCCTAAACGTGGAATCACTTATTCCACAGACATTGCCTCTAACATGTCAAACAGAGCCTATAGAAACTTACGCCTTATATGAGTGAAGTAATCCGGTACATGAAACAAAAAAGAAATGACTGACGATTTAGCATGGTTAGGCCAAATGTGAATCAGGTGCGCTAGGACTTCTGTTTTCATTGTCTTATTGATCATTCTTTGCTTCACATTCACAGATCGCCGGAAGTCCTCTTACCACTACTTGCGCGGTGGTGCAGTGGTTAAGCGATGACCCTGCGATGGCAGGTGCTGCCATCGGTGGGGCTTGTGAAATTCAGATTGCTCTTCCTGAGCGACCAATCATTAATTTAACTGTCACCTGCCACGGTGGGCAGTTTGCTCACAATTCAATGGGCATGTTTTGATGGCATCATAAGCTCACGTGACCTAGGTTACGTGACCCATCTGGCACCTCCAACTCTTAAAGGTCGCAGAGGGACAGGACAAACTTAGGCGAAATCGGTGAGTGAGGGTTCAAGCCCTAGCTCACGGAAAAACTTGGCGCTTTCCAGCCGCTGTTCTGAATGTCAACATTAGAGCTTAAGCGCCACCAACGCGTCGTTTCTTGCATCTAGAGCTCGACAGAGGGCAGTTCATCTCAATTTTGTCGCATTTTAGTGATGGCACCACGACTGTGAGTTGCCGTGATTGCCGCGAGCGCCAATAATGCTGTCAAATGCATTTACATTTCAACAACAGTTAGTCTGTTTCATACATCATGTGCAATGCTGCGAAAGGTACCGAAGTAGTCTGCACGATAAAGTAAAGAGAGGCGTATTACTCCGCGCTTGTTCTGTGGCCGAGTGGTCTATGGCACGAGAAATCGACAGCGTGTCGTCGGCAATAAGAATGCATTTAATCAAGCTCATGACAAATGTATCACGTAACAGGCCTGCAGGCTAACCATTTGCTATGTTTCGCTCACCATAAAGAGCGCGCACTACTTTTTGTCGCGGATGCAGCGCAAACAAGAGCGATAGCTTTGACAGCGTTGCACCTGATGTATAAAACTGATCATATATTTATGCAACAGTCAGTAAACTAGTGTATCCAGAAGTTCATCTTTGTGACAGGACAGATGTAATCTTCTCATCGCCCGGCATTGCGGTATTTGCTGTATACTTTTTTTTTGGCAGGAGGTGCATAAGCATATATATATATATATATATATATATATATATATATATATATATATATATATATATATATATATATATATATATATATATATATATATATATATATGAGTTAAAGTGGTGGTTCACGATGCCTTCTTCTACAGAAAAGCCCTGAAATTACTCGTAATACGTACGTGCGCTCCAGGCGTGCATCGTTTGTTAAGAGGAACACATGTAACGTGTTTTGCCTTCTTGGAAATAGCGTAATGCATGTGCGAAACCAGACGCTGTTGGCCGTAGTGTTGACACGCAAATTCCAGGGAAAGTGAATTAACATCTTGATTGATTAACAATCTCTCGTTATGAGCGATTCTCGTCTATTTTTAAAGTTTCCCTTTCCGATTTGATTCATACACGCTTAAAAAGCGCGTTCTTGGTCTAAAGGAAGCCATTGCCGTCCTGGCAACGGAGTTGATTTCCATTAGTTAGCAATGGCATAACATTGTTAAAAGTTAGTTACCAATTTTGCAACATGCGCAAGCGGCAAACACGTGACCCTGAGAAGTATATTGAGTGAGACAGTACATGATGTGTCCCTGCGCACACTAACGCTGACGAGGCGTAATCAATCTGCCGGCATTCGGATATGCAATACGGACAGCGCCATCGATTTTGCGGTAGCTTTCAACGTTCAAAGCAAGCATTGCGTTATTAATTGAAAAACAGTGTGTGTTATTCTCCCTCATAAGACAAGCAGAGGAAGTTAGTTGGTCGAGGAAACACTGACAGACAGAGATGGTTTTAGATGTGTGCCCGTGTATTCACATCTCCAGCATATAATTACCACTGCTTCGTGTTGTTCGCTAATCTCGTAAGGCTGCACAACGTGTGGCAGTAGCGTGCATCGTTCTTGGATGTTTTTATCCTTTGCGCACGCGAACAAAAAGCAGTGAAGGTTCAATAAAAAAGGGAGAGATAGAGATAGAGATAAGCTTTCTTAATCAAAAGCAGCATCAGTGGTTGTCCGAGGATTACGTCAGGCAAAAAAAAAAGAGAAAGAGAACAAGGAATAGAGAGAAAGAGAAAACAGGAATCTGGCGTTGCAAATGATGGGGGCGGAGAGCCGGTGTGGATAAAAAATTGCCCTATGAGTGCTAGCGAGCCGAGCCTCCTTCTATAAGGACGCTAAATAACACAAAATGCACAGCTCCAAGAAGGAAAAAAAAACAGCAAAGACAATCGTTTCTTCTTTGCGTTTGTTCCGTGCTGTGGGTGCGGCCGCATATGTGACAGCAGCAGGGGGAAGGAGCTCGCAGGTATTAAGAGCGTCCGGTAATCCGCGCATAAGTCTTAGTATCCTGGTGGAGGACACGCCCGAAATATGTACACCGCCACGGAGAGGTGCACAGAGAGAACCCGCCGGTGTGCCGCGTCTCATAAATGCTTCCGACGCGGCTCGTATGAGCGCCAAGTGTCAATGAGAAGAAGCAGAATGAGAATTAAGCTCGACAAAGTAATTATTTTTGTTTTTTCGTTCCCCAAACCGCGCGATATTTTGAAACTTAAATTTTTCTGATGGGAAGAATTTGAGGGAGAGAGATAGCGGGTGCTCAAATTAACAAGAGCACATTCGCTCAAGCAAACCCATGCTGCCGTGTTGATCCAACATTGTAGTCGATTCTGTCAACTTCGACCTGCCTGTAGGTCGAATCGCTTCCCGGCGCAATCGATCTGCCCGAGGGGTCATTTGAGATGCTCCTTTTTGATGGGTTAACATTAGAAGACCCATTGCGAGCGCCCTCCTTTGTCGGCGTATGTAAGGTTGTGCACACGGAAGAGCCATCTGCCACGGTTAGCACAGGTAGCAATGTGGAGAGAGAGAAATACCCCGGGGAGAGGAGGGAGAGGCCGGAAGGTGGCCGCCACGGGAAGACCGGCCTAAAAAAAGGTGATTAAATAATTACTTTCTAAAATGAATAACGACTAATAATGACACAAAATGACTCAGCAGAAGCGTAAATAACGAAGAATGACTAAACAAAATTAGTAAAGAAATGACAGAAAGACTAAGAAGAACAAGAAGCTTCGCGAGTGCTCAAGATTGTGCCTTGTGTGGTTTAGCAGTTTGAACTGCAACGTTCTTCGACCGATCCTGGGACTTCTACAAGGGATGCTACTTCAACGACAAAGCAGTGGAAGCTGGAGAACGTAAAAGTGGTGCATTGAAAACGATCTTTTCAGATTGAAGAGGAACGCCAACGTCTTCTTCTTAGTGGCACTAACTCATGAGTGCGGAGCAGTGGCCGAAGACAATAATCAGCGCGCTGTAAAGCAGTAACAGAGCTCTGAAACATTCATCACAATAGCACACCTCGTGGTAGCATTGCGACAAATTGGAAAGGTTCATCCAGATACTTCTCAGGTACACAAATCGGTACATAGTGCACAAAACATCCTAGTGCTAGTGTTGTAAAGGCGCAAGACAATTAAGCACTCCTTAATTTTTTTTTGTATTTGTGTGAGGTCACCAAGTAAATAATCAAGTGTGCAAAAACAGATCACAGACAGAGCTATAAAACCGGTGATTGAGTCTACGCCGAGCAGGGCGGCAACGACTAAAACACAATATATACATAACATTACAAATACACATTACGAAACTCAGTTAATAAAATTAAGCCGGTGTTAATAAAAAAATAATGTAAACATCGGAACGCTCCTTGAGAAAAAAAGATGTTTTTTAAAAAAAAATGAAGGTTTGCTCTCACTACTCATACAACATTCATATCACGACGGACAGATTGTGTACAGCCGAGGTTCTTACACTAATGTGCATTGCGTTTTACTAGGCCAGCAAAGTATCGAAACAACAAAGTTCATTAGTTTCGGTCTGCGTCATTACATCCAGAACAACAGGATTGTGAGTTAATGTTTTGTTTCTGGTGGTCACGTGGTACTGCCACTTTTTTCTTCGAATTCTGGAAAAAAGAACCAAGACATCGGAAATATCGATTGCCTCGTATAACTGCGCCTCCCGAGAAGCCTCAATTACATCGCAGCTATCAAGAGCAACGCCTAAGCATCCGTGTGCGGAGAAGATTGAGCGGGAGAAAGATACGTAAGGTAGGAAGGTATCTTGCGGCGGTAAATGGCAGAAATAATACGCTGCGCTAAACACCAAAAAAGAAAAGAAGAGAGGATAGTAATGAAACAACGATGAGGGGAAATGAAGGAGAGACCAAGGTCCGCGAAGCGTGCTGCCCGACATTATTTATACTCTCGGCCCGAGGGCGCGTCATAGTCATCATCATCATCCTCCCCCACGGGCCGAATGGGCGGTTGGGTGGATGTCGCTGCGCCGAGCAGGAAACGCGAACTCCCTCTCCTGAGAAGAGAGGGCGGCTCGCGTGTTATAAATACATGTCCCTAGTTCGATGTTTCTACTTCTACAAAAAAAGAGAAAGAGAGAGAGAAAAGGAAAGCAGAGCCTCCTCTACAGAGGCAGCTCTCAAACCGAAGTAAGAGGGGGGGGGGGGGGGGGGGAGGAATAGCGCGGCTGGATTAACGATCGAGGATTAAACACGACAGCAGCCCCACCTTCCGCGCTTGTTGTGCTTAGCTTACGTAGCTCTCCGTGGCTCTTTTCCGATTCGCCTCTTCGCTTCCAGCGGGAAATAACAAAAGCAGGAGCATTAAAAAAGGGACTCACAAGCGAGGCTATGTGTAAGCGACCTGGGGCAGGAAGCTTAGCAAGAGGTTTTGACATGAAATATTTAAGCCGACTTTTTGTTTTATTCGTGAGATAGAATAACGTGCCACGGGAACCATAAAAAATGAATTCTCTCTCGTGGTTGAGAGAACACGTAAGCAAGAAATGCTTGGCAGTACCGCTGTAGCATATTCTAGAGACTGAATTTCACAACAAGGCAATGTGTTGTCTCGGCGAAACACAACTGCCCATCCGAAGCGTCGCTCAGGCGGGAGAGGGCAACATCTCGCGCGGAGCCATGGCGCCATTCATCGGCGTGGCGTGGTGCCTGCTCTAAACAGTGAGGGCGGCGAGAGGCGTTGCCCGCGAGCACACGGATTACGCAACAATTGTGAATGCTGCGCATGCGCCGCTTTGGCTGCAGGACATAGCTATAGTGCCTAGAACATACTGGCCAATATGTTGCAGGCACTATAACAGAACGTAGCCTCCTTAACGCGCGCGCCGCGCGCCGGCCTCGCCCATCACAGGGCTGCGAAGACTGTTGTTGACGCATGCACTGCTCATGCGCCAGCGCAGCAAGTAAGCACCAGGGGGCAGACGAAAACTGTTGCCAGAGTTCGTTTAGTTTCGCGTCCGTTTTCTCTCTCCGTTCTGGAGCCAAGGTCACCCGCGGCGCGCCGACAACGGGAGCTTAAAGCATTACGTGCTTAAAACCAAACACGTTGCAAGAAAATGCCTTCTGATCATATTTCTACCACCGGTGAATTCCTTTTCGATGATTTGAATCAAGGCACAGACTGCTATCAACACTGTGACTAATTTTTACGGACATGGAAAATTCGATGCGATGCACCCCAAGCACTCCGTCATCTGACGGCTCACATTAATACAACATTGCCTTCTAATTGAGTGTCATCACAATACACATTATTTAACCGCACCTGGAATAAGTAGCGGCTTTAACGTTGCTTTTATTGGCTATAAAAGTGTAACAACGTGATGACCTTGGTATCTGAATACGCGATGCTAAACCTTGCTAATTGCACGGTCGCCGATGACTCTTTCGATAATATTTATGAATTCCTGGCTATCGCAGTAGAAGAATAAGACCATGGTAGGGTGCTGCGGCGTTACTTCAGGATATGGTATGCAGTAATTCAGGAAGAGAAAATCATCAAACAGTCGAAATCAAATCGCTTTCTGCTCGTAAGAAACAAGCAATTTCACCTTGCTCTTTTCAAACGTGCTAACCTGAGACATTTTCGTATATGGCCGTTAAACTGTGTCTCACCTGAAGGCTGTGCATTCCTGCACTTCTTCGCGGTGCTTCATGTCGCGGGAGTGGGCCCAGCGGAGTTGGTTTCATTTCGATGCACGTAAATTATTTAATGCATATAGCTATGCATTTCGAATTTTCGGTCTCTGGGAGAGCTGAAATAAAAAAAAATACTGGTGGTTTAGCATTGCTAACCACGAAATATTTAGCGAAAGCAGGTGTTTGCAGGTGGACACCAACGCCACGTATCTGAAAGAGCGATTAAAAGCGCGTTTCCTTCCCCTTCTTGACTTCTGCAAAGATGGAAGTTGATGACGACGACGACGTGCAATGCGCAGCGCTAGTGTGTGTTGCAGTTTAACACGATGCGTGATCGGCTGCGGCAGTAAAGAAAAGCGGCGATAGCATAGCGCTCTCTTGCAGTGGCCGGCAAAGCTGATGTGTTCGCTCCGCCGCGGGTTCAAAACCCAGTCACGGCCATGTTTATTTTATTTCTCCAGGTCGGCCAAGGCTAGCCTCATTCAAAGTCTCGCTCATTTCCCGCCATTTCCCGCATCACGTGACAAATTGCCGAGGCTTCACCATACAGCCGCATTTTCCAAGTTATGAGGACACTAGTTCTTTTGCACTTAAGAAAAAGGGTAAGGAACATTCTTATAATGATTCCTGTATGAATACATTTTCCGGCCTTCTTTCTTCAGCTTAAACTCGTGAGAAAGACGGGTCGGTTTATCTGGCGTGAATTCGCACTGAAGGTGTCTCCCCAAAGCATGAGCTTCGAACCCCACTCTCGAACACCGGTTATTTCTTCATCCCTCATATGTTTCATCACGTAATGATCACACGATTAAGGTCGGTGTTTTATGTCACGTGATTAAGGTTATTTGATAATTACTGGAAATGGTGGTACTCCCGAGTTTTCACGAAGAAAATGCCCTGAAGAAAACACGCAGTGGCAAAGCGACGTGTTCACTGCACGCAAGGTTGACTTTGGCGCTACGATACTCGCCCTCTCGTATGTCGCGACTCTCTGCTGCTTCGCCCCACTCTTCTTCCATGTTTCCGCGCACGTTGGTTTGTTCAGTGAAAAGGCGGGAAACTGTTCCGAGCTGATTCCGCTTTCCCGAGCACAGCTCGAAAGACGCGGCTTTACGGTCGCTGGGAAGCGCGCGACTCCTCGCGTACCAGCGTTCCTCCGACCGCGCGAGATCGCATGCGGGGCTCGATGTGCTTTTCCTTGTTCCGTCTAGCGCTCACGCGGAGTTTGAAAGAGAGAGCAGCGGCAGGGCGAGGGGCATTCCAGGGCGGTGACGCGGCCCGCGATTCCGTCTCGCCCCGTCGCCCATCGGCTATGCGGCCGCCATCAGGACGAGTGCGTCTGCGGCCGTGCCTTTTCAAAACTCCGAGCAGAAGTCGCGTCCCTGCGCCCATCAGGGATGTGCGCGCACTCGGGCCCCTGTGTGTTTGTGTGTTGCTTCTCCTTGCGCGCTTAAGGTATGAGGCAAAACCAGCTTTCGGGAGCCTCCACTAAGGACAGTATTTGGCGGAGTTGGTCGCATACGTGAGACATGACAGCAGCGCAAGAACCACGTTCACAACAAGAATACACACAAACGCACACACATACAAAAACGCAGTACTGTCAGGCTTCCAATACAGGACTGGTTTTCAGAGACGTGCTACGCTGAACCCCGTGTGGCTGGAGGAGTCTGGGCTACAAGTTGTCTATGCAGGTCAATGCAGCATCCGTTCGTGTGTGCGTCTTCCTAATATGAATGTGGTTCTGTAGCTGCAGTTATATTTCAGTTTAGACACCCTATAATATGCGCTGTTCGTACTACTTTTGAGACTCCACTAGCGACTGACAAACAGATTCATTCGCTCTTTGCAGCGTGAAACGCGCGTTTCCTGAGCTATAGTTCACGATACGCTAACTACCGATGGACAAAGTGAACGTGTAGCGCCCGTATTTCGCTTCAACGTAACTGTTTGCGCAGTGATGCTGCTAGAATTTTTTTTAGCAGAAACTTTGATTGTTCACTGGATTTAAATAAAGGAAGTACGTAGCGGCTTGTTTATTACGACGTGTGACGACGTGGCAGAAAATGGTCGTGGCAAATTCCAGCAGAAAATTCTCAGCTGTTGCTCACCGTGCACCCGGTAGAAGGATTTTAAACGATGTTAGGATAGAAAAGCATGCCACTTGAAGGGTATATACTTGGGAAAAATGCTGTTGGGCCAGTTGCTAGGTCGGCATCATACCACCTGCGCAGCCTCTTGCCAGTCACCTACCAAGTGCTATGACTGGGCCAGTTCCTACCACGCTCTTAGTATGTGGTCACATCTTATCAAGTCCTGGGCCAGATCGATTCATGGCGAGGGTCCTAGGGTATTGTGAATTACTCAGCTGCTAGTAGCGGTGCATACGGCGGATGAATCATGAGCGATGAGAAGACACAACAAATATCGTCACATGAAGCAGATGTGCTTCGCAATAACAGCAACTGTTGGGGCATTTGGTGGATAGCATCTTAAGACATACTTTGTTCGGAAGGCGTAGAAAGCTGTTTCAATACAACATGAACAGAAGGCGCTTACGGTCATCCGCCATTTTCCCGCCACGGCTCTGCAATCTACCACCCATCGTAGCTTGCCTTTAGAGGCACCGTGTCTTGGTCGTCCGCCAGGCAGCGTCGGCAGTTCGGATGCCTGCCCCGTGCATGTGCGCTACTGAATGGAATGACACGGCCCATGACGATTTGGTCCTTTGTTCGCCGTATGCGCCAGAAAAACCTAATTTTCAGAGAACACTATTTTACAGCTACCACTGTTATAAGCGCGTTCATTGGATTTAGCGTCAGCTTTGTAGTACGAGAAGTAGCAATAGTAGCAGTAGTAGTAGTAATAGTAGTAATAGCAGGCTTAACCGGATGGTGGTTACTACTAAGAAGGAAGGAGATTGAACTGAAATAACTCATGACGTCACTTGAGCGTGCAATGGCAACGCACCCCGCTGAGCTGTCCGGAGCAAGTGACGTAACGTGTGGCTGCGTTGTTCCTATCGCTCCGAATTCCTTCCGCTGCTGTGTTTATTACCCGAAATTAATTCGGACTTTGTATTTCAAAATAAAGCATTCCCTAAAACATATCTGCTGCCACTTCACGGATCACAAGGCTTCTTTCGTTACTATCAAAGACCGGGGGAAGTAGCAGTTCAAGAACGAGCGTGTCTGGAAAATAAAAGAGGTTTAGGTTTATGGGGGCTTAACGTCCCAAAGCAACTGAGGCTATGAGGGACGACGTAGTGAAGGGCTCCAGAAATTTCGACCACCTGGGGTTCTTTAACGTGCACAGATATCGCACAGTACACGGGCCTCTAGAATTTCGCCTCCATCGAAATTCGACCTCCGCGGCCGGGATCGAACCCGCGTCTTTCGGGCCAGCAGCCGAGTACCATAACCACTCAGCCACCGCGGCGGCTGGAAAATAAAAGGAGTGGTCTATAAGGCTATAACTGCTTTTTACCTTCATATATCGAGAAATGAAAATATCTCAGCAGCTTTCGATGAATCGCGCATTACACAGTGGTAACCGTCTTGTGAGTTTTGGAGCGAAAAGCTCCACTTCTAGCATGCAAAGCTGGAGGTTAAATAACGCTTGGATTTGTCCCCTAACTGGAGGCTAGCCGCAGGTGTGGCTATGATGTCATACCACGTGACCTGTCGCAACTGTTACTGCTCGTTTTGTTGCTGCTCCGACCGCCGCTCCGACCCCTCGCTCTCGATAGTTGTGTCACGTTACTAACCACGTGATTCGCTCTTGCTGAATAAAGGGCATGAAAAGTGAAGCACAAAAGGAAAACACGGTTGACAGAAAGAACGACATGGACAGAGGCTAACTCACAACTGGAGTTTATTCGAGAATGACACGAGAGTAAGGTTAGTAGGAAAGGGAACGAAAAAAACTAACACAAAAACAACGCCGCAAGAAATGCGCCAATCTTCTCCCGACACCCACACAAAAAAATCAAAAGAACACCTCTAGACTATCTTTGAAACCCCAGAGATGCGGCCAAAAATTCAAACTCCCTATCAGCCAAACATACCTAAGTTTGGCTGATACAATTGTCATTACCTAGACGCATCTAAAGGCTTCCATGATCTCGCGGATAATTTGGTCACGGTGTCTGAAAAGAGCCGTATAGTTCTCCCAAACAGCGGAATGCACTGTATCGTTTTTACTTTGTCATTATATTTATACTTTACATGTGCGGCAATTTTTTGGCAGGTTGTTAAAAGAGTCCCCACCTAATGATTTTTTATGCTCTCCTTATTTATTATTATTGCACCTACCTGTCTGCTCTATGTTTAAAGCACCATAGGACATGGGTAACCTGTACACAACCCCGACATCACATGGAACGAAAAGAGCTTTGAGCTTGATAGTGCACAGGTTTTTTTTGTGCATTCTTTGCTCTTCTGTGCACTTCAGAACAGATTGCACCCAATTTGTGAGAACCAGAGAAGACAACCGGGACACTGTAGCGTCCAGCAACATTCTTAAGACTGTGCGATATTTGGTGCCTTACGGAATTACAACTCTGTGATTTTCTGCTTAACGGGATTTAGGTTTTGACCCTGCCTTGACCTGCTTTAACACCCTGCCACATGCCTGCATGATTACATGCTTCGGATAACCGCTTGATATTTGCCTGCTCACCTGTGCATTGACACTTTCTTCCACTGAATGTGCGCAGGACATTGAAATGGTTGCTTTAATGCACGAAGTTACAACGCCGTTCTTAACTTTGGAATGACCAGACGAGTAACTTAGAAGTGCTTTCTTTGCTCTAGGGTGGTAGGACCAACAGACATGACCAGGCGGGAAGCACTACAATACATCTACAAACTGAAGCGTGCCGTTTTTGTTAATCTCGACTGTAAAATTAACACCTTGGCTATTTTCTTCAAACACCTTTAAAACATCTACAATGCTTCGCTGCAGGCTAGACTGAAAAGGCAGCACGAGATAGTCATCTACATACGTGCGGATTTTCAGATCTAACCCAACTGACTTATGCTGTATGGCTTTGTCTACTTCAGCAAGAAAGATATTGCTGAGTAAGGGAGTGACACAGGAACCAATGCACACACCTGAGCGCTGGACAAAGAATTTTCCGTTCCATTTTATTATAGTTGATGCAAGAAAAAACGATAGGGCAGTGCTCGCCTCCTATGCGGTCCTGCCGCTGAGCCGCGGTGCGCTCGCCAAAGCTAAGCCGTGTCTAACCATGCTTAACCGAACTTTCGCTCCGTATAACCACTTTTCTTGCAACAGCGAATGAATGAATGAATGAATGAATGAATGAATGAATGAATGAATGAATGAATGAATGAATGAATGAATGAACGAACGAACCGGTTGATGTAGATTACTTGGCGCATGAATTTATCTTCTTGGTGAGGATGGCTGGACTTCTGGAGAAAAAGGAACTGAGAGAGGGCCAAGGATTACACGGACATACCTCAAACGGCTCTCACCATAGGCCAGTGCTAGCAAACATTTGGCACGCGACCAGTTAGAGCCGCGCTCATTGCCAGCGGCCTACGAGTCGGTCGTGGACGGTGTGCCTAGTGCCTTGCAAGGGCCAATATTGCGTTGAGAAGAAATTCGAGCAATCCCGCAGAAGATATCCGCGGCGCGCCCGTGGCCTTTTCTCGCCGCAATGCTCGCACGTGGAGCGCACAGCACTGGCAGTGTTCCTGCCGCTGTCTGTGGCATGAATTTCTGATAAGGTTTTCGCGCGATCATGCACCCTTCACCTGCACCTTGAGGGCACATACTCCGCGTACGCGACGCCAGCCCATATCCTGCGCCTGAGGATTCAGGCTTGCGCAGGAGGTGCCGAGGCAAGAAACAGTGTTGGCGCCGCACGTTGCCGCCCGAACACCAAATATTCTCGCAAGCCGTCATAGAATCTGCCAATTTAATCGCGATGGGGACCAGCGGCATCAGTCACAGCGATAATGATCTCGAGATCTTGAAGATTGCGCAGGTACACTAAGAGGCTTAGGGTTCTGCCAGCTGGATGGTGCGCCAATCTTATCTCGCTCGGCGAGCTCCCAGAGCTTTATGACTAGTCCGCGTACACGACCGCTGAGTAGCCTATGTACATCTTTATATATGCTGTAGGCGGTGATATGTATCCTAGTTTCTGCCCGATGTCGGCATGGAAGTAGAGCTTGGTGCACGCCTCGTAATTTGAGAAGAGTAGGCGTGGAGCCAAAGCTCTCTTAGCAGTCGGTACCCGTGGCCAAGTTTCAAGACTCCAGAGCCATCCCCAGGTGTCACTCAGTGCTTTACACAGCCAGCAGCTCAGCGATCGTGCTGGCGTGATAAACATGTTCTCATAAAAATGTGTGACGAGGTAAATAGTTTTGAAAAATTTGCAGTGTTCGTGTTCTAACCGGTGGGTGCTATGATTAACAGCTGAAAGTACTCTGACGCATCGACTACGAAGAGCACTCGGGAACTTTTCCGCCGACACACATTCGCAAACTACGCACCCTTACACTCACCAAGGAGTAAGAGCAAAATGAAGGAGCGTAGGTCGGTGCCAGCCCACGAAAGCAAACAAAAGAAAGGGATCTCACCGAGCAGTATACGAAGAGACCGCTTGGATTTATAAAAGAAGAGCGGAGGGAGGTGCATGAACACACACACACACGTCTCGAGACTTGATCGAACCTTCGTCCCGGCGAAGAAGTGGGGCAGAATGGGAAGATGCGGAGAGAAAGAGGGAGGGATACGCTGTGCGAAGTCGAAGGGAGCGTGTATACCCACGCACGCACAGTCAAGGGAAGTTCAGACCACGGCCGGAAGGACGAGGGAGGAAGAAAGGAAGGGGAGCTGTGTGTGGTCGGACAACACCAAGACGGGCACCGAATGTAAGATGAAAAAAAAAAACTGGGAGTAAATGAATCAAAGTGCCTGTGTGCAGCACACACACGCACATACTCACACATACGCATTGAAGAAGGCCGGAGCGAGTAAGGAAGACATGTGAGTCCAGAGCAGAAAAAAAGGGCACAAGAGGAAGGAACTGGAAAGGGCGCGTAGGAGGACGGATAGGGAGAGGCGGAGGAGAGGGAATAAGGAGGGCCGAGCAGCGTCCCGTAGCATCCTCGGGTAATTGGATTTTTCGCCCGTCACGAAATTGAATCCTTGCGCCGGCAAGGCAGCAGCATGAGCACAAGAGAGGCGCCCCCAGCCAGCGCGGACGGGGAGAAGGGACCTCCGAGAAGAATCTCTCGCCGGTTCGCGAGGCTCGACGGGCGAGCGCGTACAGTCGCCGCTGCTGCTGCGTCTCTTGTGCTGCGCGGCGGCGCTCCAGTCGTGTACACGGAGGACGTGGAATAGCGGCAAGTGTGTGTGTGTGCGGATCAGTGTGTACGTACTGGCGCCTGGCCACGTTTGCGCGTCTGCGTCCGCGTATGTGCGTACGGTGCGTATGTATTTGAACGTGTGTGTGCTGAGAAATGAAAAAAAAAGAGCAGAAAGAAGAGATCCATGTAAGAACCGAGAAAAAATGACGAAAATCTGACATAAAAACAAAAAAAAAACAAATAGGAAGAATGAAACTACGGGACTGCCAACTGAGCTGAGTGAAGGAGGGACGGCCCAAGAAGAAGTAGAAAGTTTCTTCGCTGCGTGCAGCCCACTTCCGGTCTTCTTCCGATTCTGTTCCTGTCGTCTTTCCCCTGTCCCCTCCCCTCCCTTACTTTTCCTCCTCCGTCGCCATCCGTTGGCGTTCTGCTCTTGTTATTCTCGTGCCGTTTCCTTCCGCTGTCGGTGCCGCGGCGTTCTGGGCGTTCTTTCGGGAAAGGCGTAACTTTCTTGGCTACTCTGAATGGCTCACATGAGTCTCGAGGAGGAAATTAGAACCACGAGTAGAACGCAAGGCTTATGCCGGCGATGGAGCTGTGAAACGTGCATGCTACGGTCCGTTCACTACCTGGGAGGATCTTATCGAATCAATATGCTGCAGTAGACTACAAGCTCTAACGGGCACAGATTCGGGACAAGTCTTAAGTTTTATTCCTTTCCCGCAGGTGACTTTAAGCAAATGTAAGGATTGAAATTTCTCGCACAAAAGTTAATTACCATAGCAGGTATTGTTCTGTGCACGAAACGAAAAGCCCAGTTGTGCCACAAAATATACGAAGGCTATGCAGTCGTCTCTGTACATTTCTCTCCGCACTCGCCACTTGCTTGAGTGTGTGGCGGCGCCCGCCTGCCTAGAGTTACTTATTCAGTGAATGTACCCATCTCCGCCTCCACCGATAATGATCTTCCGTCTCGAGCTCAGCTCGCCGTAAGCGCCGGAGGCTTCACTCAGCGGCTACGCGGACACATGCCGCATTTTCACCTAATGGCACTCATACCACTTACCCAGTAAAAAAATAAAAATCAATCGCTTGGAAGACACCCATGACAAAAAGGCTCATTCTTAAGCATACCAACAAGCTCGCACACCACGTGTGAAACAAACAATGCTATGCCAGTCGAAGTAGCTACGAAAAATTCCATGCGTTCACTCTAGCACGCCGAGATTTCAAAGATCACATTATGTACGCAATTAAGGACTCAACGCATAGGCTTGCCGCATATGGGTCCCAAACGCTTAGTACTGCGCTGCAATCAAGTTCCAGCATTCGACCTTACAGTAACTCTCGATGTGAGTTATGACGAAAATAAAGCAAGCAGATCGTGCTTTGGACTGTAAACGGGGTTCGAAGTTGAAGCTTGCCAAGATAAAGTTTTTCGCTGGACAGAAGCTCTATTTATTTTCTTTCGCAGCGAACGGCTGCAGCGGTGACGACACATATCTGCAGCACCTGAAGCGCCGACTGGCCGAGCTTCGATATTTTGCAGCCTCAGTAGCCGCAATCACAGGCCGAAGGAAACGGGTGGAGGCACATCGCAACGAGACCTCTCCTTTACGCTTGCACCGATATGCAGTACTCTTTAAGTGGCATGGACGCCAAATTTGTGTTCGCGTGTTTTTTTTATTCTTAGTAATTACGCGTAAGACCCTATTATATATGGATCATCACGTGACATTCGCCTACGACGGCTAAATAATTTCTAATGAAATGTCTTCTTTCGCCTGTCTTGGTTTTGGTTTCAACAGCCGAACGATGGATATCACATCAAAAGTCTGTATAGGCCACCAGAGGCATGAAAATCCTGCTGCACTGTCGTTTTGTTCCCTACAGCACTGAAACCAGCTTGCCTCAAGAGCCGGAATCCTATCGAATGAAGAAGCAGCGATTATATGGCAGTTTTCTTCATGCCTCACGGGACCTATACTCTTTGATGTCATAGCCATCGCTCGGCTTTTGAATACGAAATCAAAGCAAGTGAAAGAAAACATTCAGTTATAAACTTTTCAGCTGCCGCAGGCGAATGCCACGTGCTGATGCATGTGTAGCAATGTCTTACGCACAGTTACAAAGAAAAAAAATTGTTAAAACATAATGGCTGGCTAGTTGGTTGTGTATACTTAGCACCTGTGTTCGCGGCCTTTTCCTGTCTTGCCCGTGCTGCTATGCTGCGCTGTAGCCTTGAGAAAACATGCAAGCGAAATTTGGTGTATATTTGACAAGAGTAGAAAGTTGGGCGAGTCGGTATCGATTCACGAGAAAAGGAGCGCGATAACAAGACGACGGACGAAGACAGAACACACACCACGAGCGCAAACTTCCATAGAACACCGCTAACTTCCAGAGAACACAAGGTCTTCTGTGTTCTCATCAGTCGGAAGTTAGCGCTTGTGCTGTGTATTCTGTCTTCGTCCGTCGTCTTGTTATCGCGCTCCTTTTCTTGTGGTGTATATACTCCTTTAAGTAACTTCTTATTGAGGAATGCCTGGTAACCTAACCCCCTGACTACAGTTTGTGTAGATGTGTAAATCCTGACATTATACGTGTGGGCTGTCCCGACGCTACAATTATGCGACAGGCACCAGGCTTGCAATATATGAGGTGACCATGAAGAAATAGAAGTAAATTTGATGTTCGAAAGGCAGAAACGACTGCGCGATCGACTTCCGAAATTTCTGACACAAATAAACTTAGAAGGTGCCGTGAGCGCGACTGATCGAACTCTGTTTTGTTCATGGTTTTTTTTTTCTTAAAGAGAACGAATTTCACCGCGCCGCTTACACCGAGGCGCGCACGACGGTGTACGTGCGCCTAAATGCGACACCTCGAAAACCCGGTTGTTTGCACGTGGCACTACCAATCCTATCTTGTCAGAGTGCGCACTGCCCTGTTAAAGTCCCTCCATGGTTGCTGACGCTTTTTTTTCGTCAAGTACCGCCAGCTTTTGAAAGCACCGCTCTGCATTTTTCCGCATTCGCGTACGGCTTTTCCCGTTGCGATTTTCCGCCTTCCGCCAGTAGTCGAAGCATGTTTTGTATCTCCGCAGAATACATCAACGTTCGAACAGACTTTGTATGATCTCGCAGGTACGCTGTTTTTCTGCCTCTAGCAGTCTGGCCGACTTGTTTCGCGCTCGGTAGGCGATATACGAAAACAGCGGTTATGCGGCTCCACTACAGACAGGATCGGCTCGAAGATACAAAATGGCAGCGCTTCCGTTCAAGACCGGAAGCTGGAAAGGTATGTGAGGAGGGAGTGCCTTGTAGGAGGAGGACATTGGTGCTTCGACAACCTGATCGGCAGAAAACGCTGTAAAGGGGTTTTAGCCCTGCCATACTCATGGCTCTCCAAAAGCGCCCCCTGTTTGTTTCCATCCTCTACACCCTCGCCCACCCGACTGGCACTGCTCGCATCTAATACGACCACGTACCTTCTGCCACTGCTGGCTCAACACATCGAATATGTGTTGGAGCAGTAAGTCTGCTGGTAACGACAGCAGATCTCTCATTAATCAGACCTTCGATGTGTCGGAGTGAACAGGCACTACCCGCTGCCGCTAGTGAATTCAACATCTGCAGGCAAATCCAGCACATATTCATTGTATTTGATGCCCTAGGCACCTAGCAGCGCCTCTGACATGACCTCAGCTTTTACGCAAACATAATTGCTGCCCCTACCTTCTTTCTCTCCCACTGTCTATCTTTCTTCTGGCCTGTCTGTGCTGCCGTTCTTCCGAGATGTTTTTGGAAAAAAGAAAAGGAGCAGCGCAAAAGCATGCCACCACACAAGAAGAAAGGACAAGACAAAGCGCTTGTGTCTTGTTCTTTCTTATTGTGTGGCTACATGCTTTTACACTGCTCGTTTTCCTTGGTTCAAAATGGACCAAATAGCCCCAAAAGAAGTTTTATTGAAGATGTTTTTGTGATTCGTGCGCCATGTTTGAAACAATATTAGCTTCATCCTTTCAAATTACAACCGTACGGCAAGCATCACAGCCATAAAATCTAACGTCTCACTCCCACCGTTACAATCTCGCGGCAAAATTGGTCGCCTAACACTATTTCACAAGCTATATCATCACGTTGCGCTTCACAACTATTTCATGTCACCCCCCGAATACATTTCACGTCGCGTCGATCACCGCCACAAGGTTGGCATCCCAACATGCCATACCAAATCTTTTTTTCAGTCATATCTTCCCCGCACATCTGTGGAATGGAACCGCCTTCCGCCAGTATATTGCAGCCATTGCTGATAATAAAATATTTCATGACGCTGTAGCTAATATTGTTTATTCTGAAGAAAGTTGATTGTGTGTGTTGATTGTGTCTGGAGGAAAGTTATTTTGTAGTATCTATTTTCACTGTATTCTATTTAATTGTTGTTTATCCTAATTAACCCACTCCCCTCTGTAATGCCTTTGGCCATGAGGGTACAATAAATAAATTAGAAAATTTATAAATATTTACGAAACGTCTCTAAGATCACATCCAAAGACACCTGGTGCTCCCCTATCCGCAGTACTGATCAAGGCATGCTGGCATGAGCGGCTGACTACAGGAGCCTTGACGAACAGTGCTGGTTGATCGCTAGGACTCATTTCGCCACTGTAGTCCTGGACGGTGTACCTTATCTGGACGGCAGAGTTCTCGGTCTGCTTCGTATCAGTACAGTTGATGCACTTACTCACTCATGGAGTAGAAAAGGAAAAAAATAAAATTGGTTGTCACGTAAATTATTCCTCAATTCAGACCCAAACTGGTTCCCACACCAGCTGAGCCCGGGCAGTTTTACGCTGTGTAACAAGTCGCGAAAGGTAATTAAACAGAAAGAAATTGAGATACGGGAGGTGTTAATTTATGCACTAAAAACATGCACTCGGGTTTTTGTAAGTAATGAACCTGCCTCAATTTAGTGAAAGCGGAGCATTCAAGGCAATTATTGTTGTTTTTTGTTTTGTTTTTCAGGAGAAATTACGAAGCAAGCATCTTAAACTACTCTATTGTCGGAACAGCTCCGATGCGCAGACGTTGAAAGATGTTAAAGCAAGAGCTGCCGAAACGTGTTGAACCCTAAGGGCTTTCAAAACATCTTTCTCAAGCTCCCTTCTCTCGTATTTTTTTCTTCTCCTTATTTCCCTTGCGCCTTCCCTTGAGGCCGCTCAGGGCGCGAGGGCCCTGCTTCAAAAACATCCGCTATGAGGATCAGCAGAAGCAGCTACGCAGACCCAATCCGGCAATAGCCTATGGTGTGTATGAGCCCAGCCTTCGTCGCAGAACAGCTTCGGGGGAGAGCCGGCACAAGACGCTGGTGCGAAAATAATGGAGCTCGAATATGATTAGTTGGGGAGACGAAGAGAGGCGAGGGAGCGAAACTTGGAAACTTGGAAATAAGGAAGTGGAAAACAAAGACAAAAAAAGAAAGGCAAGAGATTGCGACAGGGAACCAAAGGGTGGTGAATGCAAGAAATTAAAGGGAAGGCTTGCTTGTGAATCTTAAAACAGGAAAAATAAAAGGGCTGTGAATTGCGCCAGAAAGGAACGCCTAGAGGGAGAAAGCTTAGGGAACGCGACAAAAAGTAGAGCATAAAAGTGGGCGAGACTATCGCGCATTTCCCTTCAGTACTCCAAGTGTCGCGCTTCTTTCTTTTTTATTTTTTGTTTGCTGTTATCTGACGAATTTTCATTTCACCCGGCCGTGAGAAAAAGAAAAACGAGAACGCAGAAAGCCGCTAAGCAGGAAGAATATTCGCAGGAAGGGGCAGGAAAAAAGGCCATGCGTGATGAACAACACGCTTTCAGTGAAAAAGAAATCATATTTAACTAGAAACATTTTTTCTAGCATTTAAGTTTTGTTTGCCTTTCCCTACATTCTCAGCAGTCTCAGCAGTACACGCTCCCACTCGGAACTCCCACAAGTAATTGAACGAGTGAGGTTAACGTAAGAATAAGGGAAGGCGGCCCGCCATCCCGAGAAGAATCTCCCTAGCTGCTCCGCCAGATTCAAGGGAAAGGCCCCAGGTCTCGTCGGGACGAGGGAGTCTTCGGAGGGTGGCGGTGAGCGGGCGGTGTTGGGGACGTTTCCTCTTCTTCCCCGTCTCGGGACGGAGGCACGGGTGGGGCTTCCTGGGGTATCGCAAAATAAATAAGGGTTATATCTCTCCCTATCTCTTTTTTTTCATCTACCCCACCCGCAGTCTAGTCGGCTGTGTTTCTCTCTTGAGCCAAGAATGGTGTGGTGAATGTTTTTACGTCTGCCAGAATTAATATGCTTATTTATACTGGATTTCTTTTTTCCCTGGAGGGTCTGGAAGCCTTGGGGCACACAGCTATATATCTTTGTTTGACCACGAAAAAAAAAAGTCTGCGTTTTGATCCATGCCTATACATCTTCTATCTGCTCCCCATTTCGTTTTACCGCTTTTGAGCTTACAGTTACCTAAGGCCTAACAGCGTTTTTTTTTATTTTCCTTTAATCTTTTTGTAACATATATTAATTGCTTTTTGTAGTAGTTCATTCCACGGGCTACCCTAAAGACCCGCCCAGCTCGCCGAACGGAGGATATGATTAATAAATGTGAAATTTCATTTAGAACAATGCAACTTACGCCCACCTCTGCGTCGTTGCGGCAGTGTTATGTTAACTTTGGCGGTAAGTGAAGAAAAGAGGGCCTAACCCTGAGTAGACTTCCCAACAGAGCAGTGATGGAAGCATAAAACGAGGTGAAAGTGGAAGAAGAAAGGATGTGCTGACACATGCTTCCCGCCCGCTCACCGCCACTCCCCTGTGTCATCATATTTGAGGGAACAACAACAACAACATACTTCCCTCGGACTTAGGGGTGCATCGTTAATTGAACCCATTTGAGCTCCACGGCCTGCAAATTGTATGCCTGCGTTTGCCCTGCTCTCATGTCTCAAGTCTTGCTTTCAGGTCTCTCATGTCTCTCTCAACATGTCCCTTTCACCTCGCCGTGTTCGGTCGTATAGACCTGGCCCGCACAGCGAGAGAGTAAACCCAGGAAGCATGCACAGAAATGCTATGACATTTAGTAGTATCACCTTCCGGGAGGCTAAGGCTTGTTCGGATAACTGAAGGGGGGCTCTTAAGTAGTGTTGCCATTAGAAAAACGTGTGGAGCAGCGAGAGACCAAAAAATATTATTTTTTTAGTAGCTATGTGCAGATGTGCTCGTGGTCGGGCATATTCCCAAGGAACTGTGCTCTTTTTTTTTCTCTGTATGTTCTCAACCCAGCTCCGCCAAAACGCTGCCTCGTCACTTCTCCTTACTGTTCCTGACGAGTAATGATTCTTACGCTCTCTAGACGCAACCAGATCACTCAAGAATGGTCCTGATCACGCGCTACATATTCTACGATGTTGGGCATTCTTCGCGGTGCCATAGGCGGGTTATCTGCGGAGTTCTAGCCGTCTTTAATCAAAACAAGGCAGAAAGCAATGAGAACTCTGAACCCGATGACTGCCGTGCGCATGTTTCGCTATTACCGTCGCTAAGCGTAGTTATTTTGAGGGCACAAGTTGGCCCAAATAATCAGTTTGTTTCTGAGTACCTGTACGCGCGTCTTCACTTCAGTGCCGTCCATGCAACCGGATAATATTGTGTTGAAAACAACTCACGTAACTTCGTTATTCATCGCCGAAATGGCGCTGAAATTAAAAGTTCACCTGCTTTCTTCTTCCCTCCCCCTCCCCTCGTCAGAGTCGTACTCCTTCGTCCGAAAGACAAAACAAAAATAAAGAAAGCGATTGCAAACGCAACGCCCGCCGCCTGCGAGCGGGACAGTCGAGCGTCGACAATATCCGGACACGCGGCAGCAGGTCCCAGGGCCCTCCGCATCTCTAATCGGGTCGCGTTACCCTCGGCCTGGACCCGCGCCAAGCCGGCCGTCACGTGTCCTCGCGTCACACGACACCGGCGCGCTTCTGCGGCCGACGCCGGCGTCACCGCAGGAGTCGCGTGCCGCGTCAATCAGGGCTGCGATGTCAGCCGCTCTTCTGCGCACCGCCTCCGCTTCCCGGCGCTGCTCACTTACCAGCCGCCCCACCTCTGCCGCTGCTTCCCACGAGCCACGCGTCTATCCCGTTTCCCTTTCCCGGTGCGCCCTTTTCTCCTTTTTTATTTCCTCTTTCTTCAGGCGCTGCGCACTCATCCCTGTGCGTGTGTGTGCCGGGATGCAACCGCCGCTTCTTCTCCCCGAGTCCCTCGGAGCGGAAGCGAAACCCGACGAGATTTGACGAAGCGCTGGCCGCGCTAAGCGCATGCGTGGCGCGTCGCGCGCCGTTGTTGGTTCCGTTAGCGGCTGAGAGGCGGCGCTGAGAACCACCCCGCATGCCATACGTCTGTACATGAGCATTCTCGCTGTCCCCCTGACGTCTGATCTCCCCTGGAAGGCACGAGAGCAGATCAAAGCTCACCGCGCAACTCTCTTTCCCCCTCTGCCTCTCTCCTCCACTGGTGACGATGATGAGTCGCCGGGCCCAGTGTTTGTATGGAGCGCGTGTTTGGTGGTGGTGCCATCCTCTGCCCATGAGGCGTGCCTGACCTCCATCTAGATCGTCTTTCCTTTGCGCGTTTCATTTTTCTTATTATGTTCTGGCCTCCCCGTCTGGTTCTGCCAGCACCTCGCTGCAGGTCGGGGCGACCGTTCAGGTTCGGGTTACTTTGTCCATCCACGGCTCTCGAATGGGCGCGTGCAACTTTGGTTAGGGTGATCGGAACAAAGAGCTGTGTGTAGGGGAAGTTGGGGATAGGGTCATATTAAAGAAAGTAAGCAACAATTGAAAGTCACGTTCCTGAGTCGCTGGTTCATGGGAGACATGCTCATGAAGCTTGTAGCTGACAAGATGAGATCAAGTGTCGATTGTTCCTTTGAGGCTTTCAAAGTGAAAAGCGATCTCTTCCGGTGCTGATAGCTTTGTTCGTCCTCTTGTTTTATACGTCTTGTTAGTATTTTGTTCTCTTGGTAACATCCAACCTACTGTGTACCTGGCGTTTCTCCGCGACCAAGCCGACGTACGCCCGAGTTTGTACACTATGGCCGGAAGTAGCGCGCTTCATCTTATTTCAGAAGCGGACCAGGAAAACAATTCATGAACGGTTTGCAATCCTGCTTTGTCTAATCTAGAAACGATTTTAGAGTAGTTCCCAATAATAAAACAAACATATGTAATAACAATAGCTGAAGAATTTTTTCACACTTTGTTATTTTCCTTTCTGACATTGGAAACCCCGCTTTTAATGCCATATCGAGCGAATGACACTGCTGGATAGCTTTCAGCTTTGGCATCACAGGCACGAATATAGGAAGATAAAAGGCGAAAAAAAGTACGAATAAGAAAATATTCGTTAGAAATACAAAATAAGGTCCAAGGACATGAAAATGACGCTCGGACCTTGCATTTGCACGGGCCAAATATTCTACCTCGGGCACATAGCTGAGATCCATGAATAAATGAAAGGCGCCAATGGGCATTCCGGAAAGCGACTCGGTGATAACAAATAAATACACTTGCTGTGTCTATCGAAAGGGGCTTCCCACATGGTGGATTGACCATATGGCAGATAACACCGCACTGTTCGTTTTGATTCCCAGCAGCACACGTCTGAGTCGATAGCGATGCCGTTGGCGTGCGGTGCAAGGCTTTCGAACGCCACCAGCACATTTGCACAACGCACACACACACATCACTGATTAAAATATGCATAATCTCCTGTTTGGGCTTTGCCCTGTCGTGCTAGAAGCTTTTCTGAATCAAGCTAGGTTTCAACAAAGCTTTTGGGCACCCTGAAAGTTCCCTGACCTTTCCGAAAGAAATCCAATCTTTTCGCAATGCCCCTGAGTTCTCCTGTTGAGTTCACTATTTTGTCTTCGATAAAAATATGAGCGCGTTGCTTTCAAAACAGCCAGATAAAGAGCCTTTTTGAAAATCTAGCTAAAATTGCGCTAAATTGCACAGCGCTGTGCAAAAAGCTTGAATATTATAACTGCAAGACATAATTTTTTTTCTGATTTGTCAACACACTAGCGCAGCATTGTAGCGGCAACTTTTTCAAGCCGAAGACATGCAAAGCGAGAGTATTGCACTGCATAAGCGCTAATCTCCTGTGATTCGGCCTGACAACAAAAAGAATCTTGAGCGGGACGTATTAAAAGCGCTGCACAAGTGGTGACAACTGACTTACGCTAACTAGCTTGCGATGTCAGGATGGGTGTGTATACAATGCTTTCAGTGTAACATCTAAGAAATCTTTCTTTCTTTCGCCACTTCTTTTCGTCTTCGTTTTCTTTTTTAGATTAATTTTTACTGCACCTCGCTTAAATAGTGCTTTTTTATGTCTGGCAACATATTGATGAAAGTTGGTTGATGGTCTATGGGGGTTTAATGTCCCAAAGCGACTCAGGCTTTGAGGGACGCCGTAGTGGAATACTCCGAAAATTTCGACCACCTGGGGTTGTTTAACGTGCACTGACATCGGACAGTACACGGGCCACTCGAAGTTTGCCTCCATCGAAAATTAGACCTCCGCTACCGGGATCGAACCCGCATACTTCGGGTCAGCAGCCGAAGGCATAACCACTGAGCCACTACGGCAGCAGCAACCGTGCGCGCTTAGCTAGCACGTAAGCTTTTCTTCTGTTTATCTCTAGCGGATGCACGTTCCTTAAGGAGGGATGCAGCCAGGAGATGGCAAATGCTCATGTCGACTCGTTATAACACTTTTCCATGCAGCGACAACTGCGGCTTAGTAAAAACAGAGGAGCATATTTTTGTAAAATGCCTAGGGTATGCTCAGGAGCGTGCACATTATGAACATCTAATGTAATTACTAAACTGCCCCTAACACTCGAGTGTGTATTTAGCCTGCCATAGGCAGCAGAGACACGCTATGAACTTTGCATTTTATTATTTAGATGAGGTTGGTCTTCTAGACAAACTCTAATTCCTCCGTTCAGCACTCTCACTGGCCATTCTCTATGCAGTGAACTTAAGTCATCACATTTCCTGCACCTCTCTAATTCTATATTTCTCTTCCCGAATACCTTCCCCACGAAGAGCAGCCAGTCAGCGGATTTAAAGGCTGCCTAAATTCTACGTTTTTAAATTAAAGAGCTTCTCTATCTCTCTCGCTCCTTCTCTTTCGTACAGTGGCTACCCCTCGCCAACCAAGGAGCATGTAATCACTGGCGTATTTTGACACCCAATGGTGCGGATTGAATTTTCAGGTTCCCACGTGTTTCGTTGGTGTCCGTCCAATCAAATAACATTGAGGAGAGAGTGGAACTATACAGGTAAACGAGTTCGTTGTATCTAAACAAGCGGTATGTGACGTATGGACTATGCACTGCCAAAGAAGGTCGACTGAACCAAGCAATCAGAATGCTCTGCACTGTGCCTAGCAAATTTTTGTTCCAAGAGTGGGTTATAATTATCCGAGGAGACTACTAAAAAGTTGAAGGAGTCGCATGCTTTCCGCCGTAAAGTTCAGAATTATCAGTTAATAAGCGGAAGAATTTGTTTGTGAACTAGCTGGTGCGTAGTGAAAATGCAATAACCGCCAACAAGGAAACAGTACCCAGTGAAAAGTCCACAGGACGGGAATGAATAACGACTGTTTTAAATTTTAACGCGCAAGAGCTTATATATGCGAAAAAAATGAAAAGGCACATAGACAATTAAGTGAGCGCCAAAAATCACTTAATCAATGAAGAGGCGAAGCGCCTCAAACGGGAGTCTTGAGAACACAGAACTGCAGGTTGAATGCAAGCAAACACAGGCGCGGACGTAAGGCATCGATAAAAAACATATATCGGGCTTGTAAAATTGTTTGCATGATAAGTATATATAAACTGGCAATGCGAATGAACTGCAAAAGAAAGGAAACTTTTCCCAACTTCTTTTTACAAAAACAAAAACGAAAAACATGTCTTCAAGAAAGCCCTGTGCACACACGGATTGAGACCCAGATAGTAAGAAATGAAATTCTCAAGCGCAGGTTCAAAATGGAGAAATATCTTCTCCCGAAGTTTCTCCACCACCGTTTGTTATTTAAAAAGTTCCCGCGCTTTCTCGTCTCTCCAGTTTCGTGAACGCAGACAATGCCACTGAATGGGTCTAGAGCTAGTCGAGCTGAAAAACGGTTCTCAAACGTCGCTGTGGGCGGCAGGCATTGCTTTCTACGTTGGAGAAAAATAAAATGATCGAGGCTCGCTCAAATATGGAACTGAGGAATGATACAGAAAACGCCAGTCTAGCAAAATATCGCCACTGATGGTACAAAAAGAACAAGCTGAAAGTAAATGCCCGCCTAATAAAATATAAAAATGGAAAATGGACACACAAAAAACGTACAGTAGCTCGCTCGAGTTTTCAGAGCAGATTGAAAGGTCTCGGGTGTCGCCAGGCGTCTGTGCCCAGCTGATTTCTTTCTTTTTTCCGCTATTTTCTGATTTTTCCACACACTAAGTTTCTCAGGGATTTCCTCCTTCCATTTCCAGCTGCCTTCTTTCCTTTTTCCCCCATCCTCTGCCCGAAATTGAAGGACGAATCACCTGGGGATTCGCGAATCATTTCCTCGCCCTCCTGGGCCACCCGAGTCGCTCGATCAGGCGCGCGCGCGCAGCGCTTTGAAGCTCTTCGTTTCTGGAAGGAAATATTCCCAAATCCCGAAAGGGGATACGCGTACAAAGGCGCGGTTCCGAGCGTTCGCGACTCAGTGTGCAACCCTTCGATACGGGTTTGCATTGGATCTCTCTCTCTCTCTCTCTCCGCTTAACCCGCTTGCTCCGGTTGGCTGGAGCTCGGTTGCACGATGTCTATGCACATTTATTTCTATTATTTGTTCGCGAGTTTTTTGGGCTGCGCTTCTCGGGCAGGGTGTCCATCTACTGGCCGAATGATTTTCAGCAAATGCGTTAAGGATGCGTATCGAAAATACTCGCCCTGCCTCGATTCTGTTTTATTTATTATTGAGATGAGCACGTAAAAAAATTCTGCTTGACTGTGGGCCCACACGCTGTTCGTGAAATATGTGGACGAAAATGCGCAAACAGTTAGGAAACCCGTACAAATGCGCAAAATGCGCAAAATTAGTTAGGAAACCAGTACAATGCACCATACACGATGGTGTAGCTGGAATACACAACGTAAAATCTCAAAATACGGCTTACTTAACCATATTATTTCAGAGGAGTAACCCTTTAGAGAAGAGAGAATATTACCGGTCAGCGGTGAAAATAAACAAAGTCATACAACCGCGCCGCATTTTTGCAGCTACGTAACGTAAAGAACGATGGGACTATATGATACATACGATATATAGTGCTGACCTATTAGTGAAGGACGTAAGGTGTTGCGTTCGAGAGATTTGAATCATGAGCATGCGGCTATAACAGAAACGGATAGTATTAAGGCTAGAGATGTTGCAGGGCGGCAAACGCACACATTGCTTGAACCTAGCGTCCTGGTCGTACAGCTCGTTTTCTGCTCGAGCGGCGTGCGCGACCACCGGGCTGGGCCACGTTAGCGTTTCGCCTTTTGCTAGCGCTACAGTGATGACGTCAAAGTTGGTTCAACAAGGTAATATACTGACATCAAAATTTTAAAAAAAATTGCAATATCATTTCTGAATGCGCACCCGACGTGTTATCACGCGATTCGAGCCTGAAGGCAGTAGAAACCAGGGTCACTGGTTTTTAACAAGCTACGCTAAAGGCGTCCCCTACCTTCTGTTCCCAAGGCATGGGCATTAAAGCTACAGTCTGAGAAAACGCGCTTTAGAACTCAGTTACACTGATTGTATTGTGCTATCTACATCAGAAGTTTACGGGCCCCTGCTTGCAGCGTCCAAGAACGGAGCTGCCACTGGATCATGTGGCAAGTATCCGTACCATCTTCGGAGCTTTGTGGAGTCAATTCACTGCGAGAGGTTTTCCTCATAACTGTGCAGATGTCAGGAGTTCCAGAGGTACCACAACGCCCACCACGCGACCCGACATAGCGCGAATGATGTGTGCGATTTCCTGTGGACGTGTAAAGGCCCATCCACACTTGTGAGTCGCAGGTCTTAAGCGATCGTATTGGTCGAAAAGCGACCGCCGCAAATGGTCGCATTGGTTGAAAAGCTGCAGTCGCAACGCAGTCGCATGCTGGTTGATTTTCCAGCCCGGTCACTGCGAGTAGCAAACCGCTAAACCAATCAGCGGGGCCTTGCAAGTTAAAGGATGGTTTGATTCACCTTATCGTTGCTCCGGCTTATCGTTGTTGTTAAAAGAGAAGACGGTCAATATCGACAACTTTCTTTCAGAACGAGTCCCATCGGGAAGGCGACCCATGTGTTGCCGTTGCAAGTTGCAACCCCGGGACTGTCGAGCCGCTCGTTGATTGCATGCGACAACCGGCTGCACGAACTTCGCGACTAGCGAATGTGAAACATCCTTGAGTCAGGTGCTGCATTCTTGAGATTGATTGGACCACGACACAGACCTTTTATGGGCACCCCTGGTCAAGTTCATCCGCCGCAGATTTGGTGCCATTTTGTGGTAAGAGCATCATAAGTTCGTTGTGTGCGAACATGTACGTTAGCACTGGCAGGGTATAGACTTTTTTTAACTTAAGAAAGCTAAACAGGAAAATGGCGGCCTCGGGGGCTGCGAAAGGACGTTCCGAACGTGTAACTTTGCTTTCCTAGTTGTATTACAGGCGTAGATGCATGACACATTCGCTGCTTTTTAGCGACGTGACACGTATTTTCAGCTCACTTCTGTAATGCAATCTGCACTATTGCTCTGCGATGGTTTCCTTTTTTTGTAGTCTAGTATGCTTCTTTGCACCCGGCCCGTCTCACAAAAGCAACATGACAAACTTCGGCAGCTTTCCCTTTCACACAGCCCTGTCTGCCCCTGCAAAGCGTGCTTTGCCTCTCTAATTATCGTGCTGAGAAGAAGCCTTATTTCAGGAGCGCACCTATTTCGCAGTGAGGCTGATTGACTGCTCAAGAGGAAGTGTGAACGTTGTACACCGGTCACACGGACTACGTCAAAAGATTTGGCATGAGCGAGCGAAACAGTAGGCTTTGTACAACTCACGCGCGCTAATTCGAATGCGCAGTTCGTGTCGCAGCAGTGTATTATAGCACGCCTTAAAATAGTTTTTCTTAGGCACTCCTTTCTTGTACTGGATCATTACTAAGTACTTCGTTTTCTATTCCATAGAACTACTGACCCTAAAAACGCGGCTGACCGGGCTGGTTCGTGATTCAGAACAGCGAAACCCTGATAGCAGCGACACTTTAAAGACAAAGAGCTGAACAAGAATGTACTTCATGGCGCATTGTTGTCTGTCCTTTCTCTGGTCCTTTTCTGAAAATTTGCGCTCGTATTCAGTTTTCGCTATTTTGGCCATTCTAAGCAACCAGTCTCAACGAAGGTGCCGGTTCCACGAAGAAGTGGCGACATTGAAGTAATCTAGCGAAAGGATTCACGGCATTACCAGGTCTCAGAAATCGACATCTTTGTAGCTTTTCTTTCAATATGAGGAGTTTCGAAAAAGAGTCCGGTGCGATGTGCGGACTCCGTCAGGGGTCCAGACTAAGTGCGAACCTATCCAAGTAAACAGTTCTCTTTTTACCCGTGTCACTGCAGTGATGCAATGTCACGGTTCAGCAGAATTCGTTAAGGGCATGGTTATCGGCTATCGAGTTGGATTCTCCGCAAAACTTTCCTGATGCAAACATGGCAGCGAATAGTTCTGTAGTTTCTAATTTCAGGTTTTTGAAATCAACGCTAGATGCATTACCACCATCGAAAAGAAAGGTGCCGCCATTTTACACCTTGCATTCGCTTGTTGACCGTCTGTGGTTCGCAGTTTTTAGACGCCGACCAAGGGAGGCAGCTAGCGCTGTCTTTCTCTCGCTCTGATTCATAATTCAGCATACTCAGCTGTCGCGTTAGTAGGAGTAATTTATTGAGCGTAGCCACCTCGGTAAAATCCTGACATTTATGTTATTTGCACTTGAGTGTATTTTGAGCGACTCTTCAGCACCGAGCCTCGCGACGCTTGTCGTGGGACAAAAGTGCGCATAAGCTGTGAAAAAAAAAAAACTCGGCACACCCTTCTTGAAGGCACGCTAAGTAACTTATACATCAAGTGGAAGTAATCTCTTATCATAGAATTGAATTTATTCTTTTTTCCCAGCAGTGCATGCTTTAGCAAAGTCGTCTTCATTCCACAGTCAGCTGTGGCTGCATGTAATTGTTCCTAATTGTAACGCCTGCTGAGCAGCGCGTCATATGCTTCTCCGTTTTGTGTGCATTGCGCGCCGGATTGACGCTTGCCGTCTCACCTGTGGATACTAATTTCTTCACAATTATGGAATTTCTGTTTACCACTCGCCACAAAAGCCGATATTTACTGCTTTCTTTTTTTCAGAAAGATAGGGTGGTAAATACGGTTGAACATAGCGGAGGCAATCGTGCTGGTTGTCGACATAACTTCACATCGGGACAATCGAGCACACAAAACTCAATGTCGTTTAGTGAAGTTTTTCTTGCGGGCCGGATTTAGGAGTAAAAAAAAAAACAGGCTCCGGGTAAGGGTGCCAATGTGTAAGTCGCACCATCCGGACCATGGAGTGAGACTTGGCCTCCCACGGCACGGATCGGCTCACTCGGTCCCGTGCAGTAGCCAACTTCCGGATCCTTTTGCGCCAAATCCTTGGCGCCCCACGAAGTCTTCATTCTAAGTTCTCGCAATGCAATTTTCGTTGATGAACTAGCAACCAAGTCAGCCTCGGAGTTAGCAAGAACCTCTATTTAGAGTAAGAAAAGCGAATTGATGCGCTGTCTCAAAAACCTGACGATGGCTGTTTCAGTGGCTATGACCCTCATAATAAATAAGTTTAATAACGCAGAACTTCGTCTCTTTAAAATGCACGTGCTGAAGTTCATGGCGGGAATCGGATTGGAACGGCTTTTCACAACTTGTCCGAGCTCATTGGTAACACGGCTATTGTTAAGAACGAGTTGCGTATACATAAACGTCGAACACAGAAAAGAAGGCGGAAAGAGAGCTCTTTCTATCTTCATCGTCTTCCCTCTGCTCGTTAGTTATGTATGCGAAACTCGTTCTTAACAATAACCATGCACCTATTCGTCCAGCAACAAGCTCTGAACTCATCTGTAACATTGTCCGGCACTGCTTGGCACTGCAGGTGGTTGGAAAGCAGGGCATAACAGAGTTGAGTTTGGCTTCATCACTATAGGCTTTCTTTTATTCAGGTCGTGTTTTATTTCCCCGCAATCGCAAGTCTTCGAGTAATCCTCATCATTGCAGCGCCTTTCAGTTGGCTGTAATTGTCCGTACTGTAAGGCATTATAAGATTGTGCGCATCATCAGCGTACTCCTCGACCTTTTCTCGTTCTTAATTCTGGGTGGTAGTACAAAAAGATTAAATTTATAGAATACTTGAACTGAAGCGGCAAAGCATGTGTCTATAAATATTTTTCAGAATACATTAACTTAAGCAGCAAATCTTGTGTGCTATAGCCATTCTTCTGTCGAATTAACCTTTATTTATTCTGGTCATTGCCATATTCTTATTATAAGTATTGTTAGGAAAGCTCAAGTAAGAACAAATTCTGCTCTCACCGATGGCCAACATACAAAAAACTAGCTTGATTTAAACAACAAGCTTAATTGCACGAGCCCAAATAAACGCTCCCACATTCGGTATTTTGAGAGAGCGAGAGGGAGGGAGAGAGAGAGAACCTCTGTATTGAAAAAAACAAGGAAACGCGTCATTACCTTACACGGGAGCAGATAACAAATCACAGACAAACTTAATACTACTACACGCAACCATCGAAGCAAACGTCAAGCACGCCACTCCAAAAACGCATCTTGTTTGCTCTTCAAACGGGGAGCGCAAACACACGCTCGCGCCGAATGGGACGCGCGTGCCTTCCTATCACATTAGCGCCCCACAGCCAGCTGCTAAGCGAGCCTCACCCAACTCCACGCGACAGCGGTACACATGCTCTGGTTGTTTGCATCTTCATTCGGCTCCGTCGACGTAAATCACACCTCTTCCCGCACTGCGTGCCGGGCCCCTTCGAAGCATGCTACTGCAAATCGGAGCTCTACGCGGTGCACAAATAACTTGTTTACCCGCCGCCCGGTGGCGCGACAAGAAAACACTCATCCGTGCCTCGCTTCGGTCGCTTTACTTCACACTCGCATTACCGGCAGCCAAAGCAAACAAGTCAGAGAGGCGCGCATCGCAGGTTAGCGAAATCTTTCCTTCCGCTGTGCGCAATCAGACTTTTGTCTCGGCACACGTTCAACACGGGCGATTGTCTTGGGGCAAATCGCAGAAGCGTGCGGGCTTTTATGACAGACATGGTGGAGAGAGCTGGTCTGGGAAGTTCTGCTTGCCCAACGAGGACGAAGCTTTAGATGGCACAGACACGCGTTTTTCAGGTTATTTTGGCTGGGCTTAGCTTTTAGGACTAGACTATAGGGAGTGCCTGAGTGCTATGGAGTATCCAAGGCATTATCGAGAGAAAATAACTTAAAAAATTGCGCCAGAAGAGGAAAACTAGGGTTAGTACATCCACCTTCGATGTACGTTTTCGAATGGCGCGCTTGAAACAACTTAAGGGAAGTCCTAAGGGAGGACACACATACACGCACACGCAAAACATCGATTTTTCTTTAAGGCGACCACGCAGGCAAGCGCCCATTGGCCGGCGTGTTTGCTCGCAATGTGTAATTTTCAGGGGCGAAAACTTGCCCCGCAATTTCCTGCTTCCAATACCTACAGCAGCTAAACTCTCATTTTACACATTTAATCTCTGTGTAAGAAAAAGAGTGCAAATTAAAGCCAGGCTTCTACAGCGTCAGGACATAGTGGTTCCCATTTTTCGTAGATTTCGCCGTAAACTGCGGTCCTTTATCTTAGTCCCGCTTTCAGCACAGTTCAACGCCGAGGCCAACTCCAACACTCTTAGCAAAATGCACACTTCCACGGAGTTGCTAAACACTCCGAATGGCACAGGCATCTCGCTACTCCAGCCATGACTAAAACTCGTATCACCATAAGGGTAAACGTGCGGCCAATCTTAAAACCCTAGCTGCATTATCCTAGTTCCCACGTTTTCACGTAGTCGTTGTCGTCCCAAAGGCTTCACGCGGGGGTGGAAGTGTAAATCGCACCACTACCAGGGGACAGAACGGGGGCAATTGCAACACGTGAGGCTGGACTCTTCTTGGGGGTCACACAGCGCTGCTTACTGAATCAAGCCTTCATGTCGTATGCGGCGATATGCTCTTGCGTTCTACTCTAGCGTGATTTCGAGTCTGAAAATTTCCACACAGATCTAGGCATGCCGTTGCTGCGCATTGCATGCACGTGTGTTACAGCGTGAATTTCTGGTTAGCTTTTTAAGCGTTGCGGGTTTAAGAAAATCCCTTCCCGACGCACTGATTACGTGACTCACACGTCGCATCTGACTAGTTATGAGAGTCATGAAATGATCACCTACGTCACCTCTCGGGCACTTATGACTGGTTCTCAGAATTATGACGCGACCACTCAGTGACCTTTCCGACGCCTCTGAATGGTTTCCAAGCTCGCGACGTTATCAGCAAGTTTATAAAGATGGAGCTCGCCTGCGCGTCATGAGTTCACTCCTTCCAGTGCCATGGAGGCGCAAGTTTGTGCGAGTCGCTCTGCAGCTGCAGACTTCGCCACCAAATGAACACTGCAGAAGCAGAAGCGATCCGCCGCTCGCGGCGCTGACGTGCGAACGATGAACCACCGCCGCTTAGACCGAGCCGCGCGTTCAGTCAAGGCCAGACGAAAGGCCTGCATAGCGTAGAACAGATGCAGGCAAAGTACATAAGTGCAACCTGACCCCAGCACAAGCCGATTGCCTTCGTCCTTTTGAAGAACCTTCCTCAAAGAAAATAAGCATTGGTAATCCTGAACAGCTGCGGTTCAACAACTGCTAGGAACACAGCAAAGTGGGCGAGTTGGTATTGCATCTTAAGGTACGCAACAGCGCAACTAACACGAAGGACAAGAAAAAGAAGAATGCGCGTTCGTGTCCGTGTATTCTTCTGGTCCTTCGTGTTAGTTGCGCTGTTTCGTACCTTAAAACTACTGCTGAACCTGGTTAGAGAGCGAAAGCTGTGGTGTATCGGCCAACTAGATGCGGCTTGCCGTCTGTAACGTTAAGTGCGTGCCCCACACTGGATAGGCAGTGCGCCAACCTTGCCACCCTGGCAGGTGGCAGCTAAATTAATGGTTGATCGCGAGAGGTTGGTCCCCCAATAAACGCTGCGGCCTATGGCTGCAGTGCCGCGTGTCTGTCACAACGTTCTCAGCCCTAATGCATGCAGCCCACATCTCTCTCTCTCTCTCTCGCCCCCACCACGTACCTAAAAGCACGACTGAAGTCCCGCCGCGGTTGCTCAGTGGTTAGTGCGCTCGGCTGCTGATCCGCAGTACCCGGGTTCGAACCAGAGCGCGGCGGCCGCGTTTCGATGGAGGCACACGTGGCTCTACAAAGAGTGAAACCAGAGACAAGTGAAATGTACTTGAGCTGTAGCTGTATGCCTGATTTTGAAGGAGATATCCCATTTGCATTCAATTTTCAGCCTGGCCTTTTTTGCATATCTCCTTTGAAATCAGGCATACAGCACATAGCTCAAGTACATTTCACTTGTCTATGGTTTCACTATTTGTAGAGCCACGTGTGTGAATTTTCAAGTTACGTCGCAATGGGTAATTGGGTGTCGTTTTACAGCTTCGCTGTCCAACCACCTTCACAGCGTAGATTGGAACCACATTTTTTTTTCTTAGGGCAACGACACGAAAACGAAACACACGCGGGGAGAAGGAATGTGATTCGCATTGTTTGCAGGCGCCGTTATCACACATTATGCGGTTCGCACTTCACACGAGGGCTTCGAATGACGCCAAACCCTTTCGAAGCAGCTGCGTTTACCGGAACACGTAGCTGTAATTGACGGCACCGCACGTCGGAAATATTCCTTCCCTTACAACGCTTGGCTGTCCACCGAGATATGTGACAGGCGTTGTTTCTTTTCTTTAAAATCAATTTTCATTTCATTTTCCTTGCCTTACGATGCGGTTCGGGCGTCCACCAATATGTGTGCGACAGGCGTCATTTCCTTTCCTTAATTTCTCCAGCGGGCAAGGCGTCGCGCCAAACGCACGATGGCGTTGCGCGGACCCCTTGGCAACACTGTAACACGCTGTCGCCTGCCACTCTTAAAGACGAAGCTAAAGCGTTCGCCATTTTTTCTTTTTAAGTTTTTAAAATTTTTATTTACATTTTTGACACTTTTTCTAAACTAATTATATATTTTATTATTTTGTTACTTCTATTTTTATTGTTATGTATTTTATGTTAAGACTGCTTTATGATCTGTATAATATACGATTTATATGCTGTTGGGTACTTTTCCACTCGAAGTAGCATTAAATTTTAAGCCTGGCGTTTTGACGCGAAAGCTTCACTATGCTACCTCGTAATGATTTCGCGGTGCTTGCCGTTTTGACCTTTAAGTGCGCCAGAGGTCAAACCAAGACTAAGCCATGGTATAACTCTGGTGTCCTACCACATGCTACCTCAGGCATGTCAAGGTCAGTTCAAGTTCAAAGGTGAAATACAAAGTTAAGAGAATAATGAGATTATGACGTCAATCTTCAATTTTCTTCAAAAGGAAACGAAAGGCGCATAACGGGCCCACTGGAACAGTGGGCACCTCAGTCGCACATTAACCTACGTGGCGGCAGTGACAGATGTGCGCTGCATGCGTTGGCATTGGCAACATTGTGACAGAAACGCGGCGTCGGCATTCATTGTGTTTGTTGGCGTTGGCGTTGACAATGTTCTAGACTCGGTGATTTTGAGGAAAGGAAGCGCACATAACTGTCTCCCTGGGTCAGTGGACGCTTCAATCGCTCTTTGAGGCATGTGGCGGTTGCTAGAAATTTGGGCTGTACGCATTAGCGCTGGCAACGTTGTGACAGACACGCGGCACTTCAGCAATAGGCCGCAGCATTCATTGGCTACCGACCTCTAGCGATCAACCATTAACTTCCATCTGCCAGGGTGGCAGCAGGGTGGGCGCACTGCCTATGCAGTGTGCTAAACGCACTCAACGTTACAGACGCGACGCCGCGTCTAGTTGCCCGATACACCACAGCTATCGCTCTCTAACCAGGTTCAGCAGTAGTTGAACCGCAGCTAATTTTGCAGCGAGAGCTACACTTGGCTACCAGTAGAGCATTTCGCTGTGGCCTGGAGAGGCCAGTTGTGCGCATGCGCCGTTACCATGGCAATCATAGAGGAGCAGCAGGTGCGCCTTGCGCTTCGCCGCGGCCTCGCGCCCACTCCACCGTCCGAGCCGTGCGTGACGTCACGCGTATGAGCACTTGTGCGCATGCGCCGATACCATGGTAACCATAGAGACCCCACAGGTGCGCCGCGCGCTTCGTCGCCGCCTTGCCGCACGCCGCTCTACCACGCGAACCGCGCGTCGTCTCATGCCCAGCATTGCGTATAAATGGCGGAAATGTAATGGGCGCCTGTATCGATGCACAGGAGAGTCCAGCCACTATTAAATGGCGGTATAGGCGAGAGAAGATTAACTTTTCCTATCCTGAGGTTGTCGCCTGGCGCTTGGCTACTAAACAGAGAGTGAGCGTAAGAAGGCGAAAAGAGCAGCGGAGACGCCCGAACGCAGAGAGGAACGGCTTGCCAAACGGAGCTGCCAGACTGTCGAGCGTAATAGACTCCGCATAGACGCCGATATAGAGCCCAATATCTGTCATTGCTAAACATACAGCGACCACAACAAAGTCAACCAGGGAAACGTAGCTCTCAGTACGTGTATCCTGGCATATCCGAGCTAAGCCATTTTTTTTTGTTGCTGACGACGCCAAGGACACGAAAATTTTCTTGGACGGTAGATGTATACAGCTTCGCTGTGAAATAGCGTACGCAGTAACTGCCTGAGTCGACACCTCGGACGCGCCGCGAGGGTAGGGAGGCAGGTGGGGGTGAAAGAGAAAAAAGAAAATGAGGTGCCGCAGTGGTGGGGTCGGGAGTAATTTCGACCATCTGGGGATCATTAACATGCACTGACATCACACAGCATACGGGCGTAACAGTAAAATGTGTTGTGTACTCGTGTTACAGTAACTAGGTGTATTAATTTCGACCACCTGGGGATCTTTAACGTGCACTGACATCGCCCAGCACCCGGGCGCCTCAAAAACGCTAAGACGCCCGTGTGCTATGCGATGTCAGTGCACGTTAAAGATCCCCAGGTGGTCGAAATTATTCCGGAGCCCTCCACTACGACACCTCCCTCTTCCTTTCTTCTCTTATTCCCTCCTTTATCCTTTCCCTTACGGCGCGGTTCAGGTGTCCAACGATATATGAGACAGACACTGCGCCATTTCCTTTCCCCGAAAACCAATTATTATTATTATTAGTTTGCTTCGGTTTAGCGTTCCGAAGCGACTGAGGCTATGAGGGACGCCGTAGTGAAGGGCTCCGAAAATTTCGACCACCTGGGGTGTTTTAAAGTGCACTGACATTGCACAGTAGACGGGCCTCTAGAATTTCGACTTCACCGAAATTCGACCACCGCGGTCGGGATCGAACCCCTCTCTTTCGGCCTAGCAGCCGAGAGCCACAACCACTAAGCTACCGCGGCTAATTAAAAACAAATATAAATATAGTAATTAGGCGGCAGAAATAGAGAGGAATTAAAGAGCGGTGTTAGAGTTCTCCACTGTACTGAAACAAATGGTGTGCGTGTGTGTGTGTGCGCGTGGGTGGGCGTGCGTGCGTGTGTGTTTGTGTGCAGTGGCGCGGTCTGTAGTTGTCTAACTTGACAGTGATTGGCGATTGGTGGTCGATAACTTGGACAGGTGACTGGTAGTCGGCAACGTTATCGGTAATTGAGATTGTAATCGATGAACAGTATCAGTAATGTCATTGGGGATTGGTAATCGGTGAGAAATTAGCAAGGAATAAAAAGAAAAAAATTGGAGGATGCTTAAGCTTCGCCTTTAAGAGTGGAACGCGACGTGTTGCAGCGCTGCCAAGGAATCCACAGAACGTCATCGCCTGTTCGAAAAAGAATTGGAGGGCGCTTAAGCGCTGCCTTGGAGAGCGGAACGCGACAGCGTGTTGCAGCGCTGCCAAGGAGTCCACGGAACGACATCGCCCGTTCGGCGCGACGCCTTCCCCGATAGACAAATCGCACTGCTACGTACGGCGAAAGGGACGCGCGAAGCGGCAAACCACGTAGAAGCACTGCCAGGCACTTTGCTGAAGCGCGCTGGACTCAAGTTGCAGCCGTAGTTAGTCGGCACATCGTTCTCGACAAACCCGATGCCAGGATGCCAGCATAGCCTCCGCGCCGTACGAACGGCAGCAAGCCGCGAGCTTCGTGGTGAACGCGCTTTGGATGTGCGCTGCGTTGCTCGCCGCTTACCGCGTGAATCCTGCGTGCCCGCAAGGCCCCACTGCGCCCGAACGAGACGAGTGGGAGGCGCTGCCGTCGCGCGCTATCTGTGGCGACAGTGGCGTACATTGCGAGGAGAAGGGGGAGTAGTTTTAGTGGGCGCCGCCTGATGGCGCTACGTTTGCGCCAAGCGAAGAGGAAAAGTGAGCGGAAACGTACGTTGATACTCGCTTCACTGCGACTTCCGTGGTTCTCATGCCCATAATTACTAATCTACTCCACAGTACACGTCTCTAAAGCACCCTTCTAAGACAACACCGTATTCAGAAGACGCACCGTTGTTCATTCTAACCCATCAAGCCGGCGTGGCGGAGTGGTTAGCATCCTCCTCTCGCACTCCGGAGGCCTTGGTTCTATTCCTCAACGCGACCAATTTCCTGTTCAGATTTATTTTTAATGCTTTTGAGATTTTGTGCTCACAGTCGACGCCGACGACGACACCGGCTTTTCTGCGACATGGTGCACTTAACGCTATCGTGTTAAAAAAACATAAGGCGCTATTGCGTCTGCTCTTAAGGCGAAGCTTAAGCCCTCCTTTAGTATTACTTTATCGAAGCGTCGCTGCTTTCTTTTGAGGTAGGATAAGAATTTTTATGCTGTCGTAATATTTAACCATTTGGAAATGAAGACCTTGCTACACATTAATGAACTTATATTAACTAACCAGCTTTAATTAATTAACATAAACAATTAATTTACTATTTATTTAACTTGAACTTACTAGGAAATTTAAGCAGCACCTGAGATGCGTACTAAATATTTAATGATATATACTAAAGCAAAATAGACTTCTGGAAAATTACGTTTAGTTTCTTGCAAAATCAGTGCATTTTAGAGCGTGCAGTATAGTGACATGGAGAGCATATACCAATGCGTAACGGCGTTCTCTCACCACTGGAATGGGCAGTGCTTGCACTACCGGGTCCGTGTGACCGGGGTTATGATTTTGAATTCTTATTGTGATGGCGTTGTGCCTGTCAACATTTATTAATCATGTATACATATACTCCTAAGCGCATAGGATAGGAATAAATTTATTAACACGAAAAGCCGGTGTCGTCGGCGGCGTTGGCCGTGAGCGAAAAATGGCGCATCTTGGTGGACACTTGAGCCGCGCAGTAAGGGAAGAAATTTTTCCTTCCCTTACGGCGCGGTACGGGTGTCATGCGAGAATTGTGAGACAGGTGTTATTTACTTTCCTTAAAACCAATTTTCATTTCACTTTCCTTCCCTTACGGTCCGGCTCGGGTGTCCACCGAGATATGTGAGACAGGCGTCCTTTCCTTAAATTGTCTAACGGGCCACGCGTAGCCCCGAACGGCCGATGGCGTTCCGTGCACTGCTTGGCAACGCTGCAACACGCTGTCGCGTCTTACTCTTAAAGGAGAAGCTTAAGCGTCCTCCAAATTTTCTTCACTTTAAGCTCTTGGCTGTCAACTCTGCCTACATCATTCTGTGTGCCTTCGTACTCATGCATATTTCACCAGGAGATATCAGCTACCAGAACTGCCTGCCTCGAGCATTCGAGTAGTGAGAAGGAAAGACTACGGATGTCTTTCGGAAAACGCAGGAACCGCCCACCTCTATCGTTGAGCAGAATGTTTGTTCTAAGGCTGAGTCCCTTCTGCGCGTCTACCATTTCCTGAACCACCACTGAGCCACCGCTGCGGGTTAGTGGAGGGCTCTGGAATCATTTCGACCACCTGGGGATATTAACATGCACTGACAACGCACAGCACACGGGTGCCTTAGCGTTTCGCCTCCATAAAGACGCTGCCGCCGCGGTCGGGTTCGAACCCGGGAACTCCGGATCGGTAGCCAAACGCGCTAACCACTGAGCCACCGCGGCCCTTTAAGCTGCACGCTGTGCAAAGCAAATGTGCGGAGTAACTCCTGAATGCGACGCAAGCCGCACCATGAACAAGACAGCATAGCGGTCAGAGCGGGAGCCCACTTGTCGGAAGCGGTGGCCCGCTGATATCCATACCTGATATCCGATACCTGATTTAATATCGGCTGCGGGTCCTTGGATCCAAGATACTAAACGTATTTTCGAAATATGATGGAGTGCTTGGCTTGATGTACTCTGGCACGGGTCGGCCCGGTATTGCGCTTCCTCCGGGATTAGCCCGGGGCATATTAGCGCGCGCGCATTTTATTTCTATCTTTGGTCTCCTATCCATTAACTCTCCTACTTTCAGCACGCGGCAGCCAGCGTGGCTCGACTTGAGCCTGTAGGCAGGCCTGTGCACCTTTCTTTTCTTTTTTCCTATCAGCAGCAGATGCAGCAACAGCAGCGGTTGCCCGCAATATTGGACAGAGCAAACCCTCGGCTGTTGATCTAGCAGATAGATGAAGTGACTCTTTCCGCTTCGATTTTCATGGTCGTATATTGCAGACGAGATACTAAATAATAATAGTAATAATAATAATAATATTTTTTTTTTGGGAAAGGAAATGGCGCAGTGTATGTCTCATATATCGTTGGACACCTGAACCGCGCCGTAAGGGAAGACATAAAGGAGGGAGTGAAGAAAGAAAGGAAGAAGAGGTGCCGTAGTAAAGGGCTCCGGAATAATTTCGAACACCTGGGGATATTTAACATGCACTGACATCGCACAGCACACGGGCGCCTTAGCGCTTTTCCTGCATAAAAACGCAGCCGCCGTGGTTGGGGTTCGAACAGGGGAATAATAATAATAATAATAATTGGTTTTTGGGGAAAGGAAATGGCGCAGTATCTGTCTCATATATCGTTGGACCCCTGAACCGCGCCGTAAGCGGAAGAGATAAAGAAGGAGGGAGTGAAGGAAGAAAGGAAGAAGAGGTGCCGTAGTAGAGGGCTCCGGAATAATTTCGAACACCTGGGGATCTTTAACATGCACTGACATCGCACAGCACACGGGTGCCTTAGCGCTTTTGCTCCATAAAAACGCAGCCCGCCGTGGTTGGGTTCGAACCTGGGAACAATAATAATAATAATTGGTTTTTGGGGAAAGGAAATGGCGCAGTATCTGTCTCATATATCGTTGGACACCTGAACCGCGACGTAAGGGAAGGGACAAGGGAGGGAGTGAGAGAAGAATGGAAGAAGGAGGTGCCATAGTGGAGGGCTCCGGAATAATTTCGACCACCTGGGGATCTTTAACGTGCACTGAACATCGCACAGCACACTGGCGCCTTAGCGTTTTTCCCTCCATAAAAGCGCAGGCCGCCGCGGTCGGGTTCGAACCACCCGGAACTCCCCCATTCCTGTTTCACACGTCACTGACGCCGCCTCGTCCGTGGGTGACGCTATCTGACGTCGACTTGCGCTGTTCATAAGTATACGGCTCTTGAGTGTGGAAGCAAGTGCATTTACTTCTAAAACGAAAGCATTACTAAGCCACAATCCGCGAGTTTCGCCAGACCGCGCAGCTTTGACCTTCGGCGAACTTCAGCGCGTGGCATGTGAAGTTGCGCCGAAACCGATGAAGAGTGGGAGCTTCGAAATCAAAGGAAAGGCGCATAGCTAGCCCTCTGGGAGAGTGGACACTTCCGTCTGTGCTTAAGCTACGTGGCGGTAGTGACAGATGTGCGCTGCATGCGTTGGCATTCACAACGTTGCGCAGAAACGCGGCCTTGGAGCTAAAGGCACCCGCCGCAGTGGCTTAGTGGTTAGGGCGCTCAGCTATTGACCCGGAGTACACGGGTTCGAACCCCGACCGCGGCTACCGCGTTTTGATGGAGTATTAGTAGTGGTTTCTTAAGATAATAATGAAATGGAACGATGAGTTTTAAAATGCTGGCAATGGACGGTTTAATGCGTCGTGACGTTAGCCAAGCGTCGACCTGGGTTTATGCCCTACTCTGCACTACCCCAGCTCGGCCCGTTTGTGGTCGGTCGTGAGGTGTGTGCTTTTCGAGTGCAGATCGGGCCTGCTGGACGGCCCATAGTGTAGTGTCCTTGTCTGAAGACTGCACTGCTCTTTGAAGTTTGGCGGATATGTCCTGGAGGCAGCTTCATTCGGGAACCCGGCACAGTGACACATGATGTGCCATCGGTCCACCGGACCCAGTGCACACGCCAGTCGGATAGAGTTCTGGGTGAAGCACTTGTAGCACTGCCGGGGCGAGTTGTGACCCGGTCTGTATCTGCCTTTGGATGACGGCCTCCTCCCGACTGAATGCCGGGTGGGGAGGCGGCATTGTCCGCCAGGCTAGGTGGTAACACTTCGTAACTTCACCATAACTGGTTTCTCGGTGCTTGGTTTCAAACCACCGCACGGAACAGTCACTCTCGGTGGGGTGGAAGGTAAGCGCTCGCGCCGCCGGAAGGGCCGTCTCGTTGGGGTTCGGTCACTATGCACACTTTCCCGTGTGCGCCGGGAACCACTTGAAATAGATGGTGCTGCCGCGGTCTTGGAGCTGGTGCTTGCCGATGATGGCGGCCGCCGGCACGCACACTTGCCCCTTGGCAGTGTTGCGCACGGCGTTCCTCGAGTCACTGAGCACGGTGCGACAGTCGGCCTCGGAGATCGCCAGAGCGATGGCAACCTCCTCGGCGTCCGTGCACCGCACGCTCACTGCCGTTGTCTTGGTGCCGGTAGCCGCAGCAACGACCACTGCCGCGAAGCTTCTCGCTTGTACTCCGCTGCACCCACGTACCAGGCGTGAGGGTCTTGGGCGTGTTGCTCGGCGAGGGCCTTTGCCCGTGCCTGCCGCCGTTATTGGTTGTGCTCGGGGTGGGCGTTCTTCGGGATGGGGTCCACGTGGATGTGGACCCGCGCTTCCTCGCTGGTCTCGTATGGTTTCTGACTGGGAGCTTGGCGGCTGTAACCCAGGGACGTCAGTATACTGCGGTCCGTCTTGGTGGTAGGAAGGCGCTGCATTTGCGCGGCGAGCTGCGCATCGGCTATTTGTTCTAGGGTGTTATGGACGCCGAGCTGTAGGAGCCAGTCCGCACTCGATTAAACCCAGAGCCGTCTTGTAAGCCCGTCGGATCAGCGTGTTGATCTTGGTCCTCTCAGTCACCTGCCAGTAGTGGTAGGCTGCCACGTAGGCGATGTGACTGATCACTAACGACTGGACGAGGCGCACGAGACTGTCTTCACGCATGCCCGCCCGTCGTGTCGAGTCTCCATGTATGAACCGGATGGCGTCCATTGCCTTGGTGGTAAGTTTGTTGATGGTCTCGTCGTTGCGGCCGCCCTTGTTTTGCAGCAGGCCGCCCAGGACCCTGATCTTGGGAACTTTGTGGATGCGTTGCCCAGATGCAGTCTTGATCTTGATATGATCGCACTCCCGATGGGGAGCGCGTTTCCGTCCCGGTCGTAACGGTGTGAGAACGAACAGCTCGGATTTGGCGGGCGAGAACACTAGGCCGGTGCCGTCAAGGTGCTGCTCGATGGCGGTAACCGCCGCTTGCAGCTGTTGCTCGTTGCTGGCGCCAGTGCCGCTGGCCGCTCACAGGGTAATGTCGTCGGCGTAGATCGTATGCCGGACACCAGTCCCCGCTACTGCCCTCGCTACTCCGATCATGACGAGGTTAAGCGCATTGCATAAGCTTTTCCTGCCAGTCTCAGTATATGCCTTCGTGCTTATCACTGCTTACTTCATTGGGCTCTTTGTATATCGTTTTCTTCACCATCGACTAGCATGCAAATATATCGCCCTATTCTGTTTTGTACTTGCGTGATGTTCTCATATTTGATGTTGGTACTAGGTTTGGTACTGGTCACGGCTGTTCCCCCCGATAAAAGTTTTTTCTACTACTACTCTCAGGAATTGTAGTGTTGGGGATGGGATGTGGATTCGGGGGGAAGAGGGTGGGGGGCAAAATCCACATCTCTGAAAAAGTTCTATGATGTAATAACCTCATACAGGCTTCTTCATACAATTGAAATACAATTTCTTTGATATTTCATGACATTAGTATGACAAATGTAAGATAGTGCAAATATTAATTGCATTTCTATGACATTTCTATGAAGATTGTATCATATTTGAATGACAATCTGCACGAGGTTATTGCATCATACAACTTTATTAGGTAAAAGGGGGGCGGCGGGGTTCGGTTTCCCTCCTTCGCAATATTATATGCCGCAGCCCGCTTCTAGATTTAGGAGGCCCAACGGTTATGTCCCCTTCAGATCGAGTAGACTTCAGGACACTCCACGCTGGCCTTGTTGGATTGAACGCTGCTACCACCGCGATAAGCGCTTAACGGCGCGTGTAGTTAGCGATTTTGCTCGTTTGTTCGTCATCACTTTTTGTTGTCTTTTTCTGGCATACCTTTCGTTAGGTCGCCGAGCTGACTTTCAGAGGACCGACTTCATAACTACACTGTTACTCCGCCTCCCCCCCCCCCCCGCCTCCTCTCCAATCCCGCAAGCTCCCTCTTCCGGCACTGCTCATTCAGGTCTTCTTTTTCCTTGTAAGTAAACTTGGCAATTGCAGTATACCTTTCAACGTCGATTAGACAACGGCGAGGAGCCCAGACCACGTGAAGGTCGTGCTCCTTGCTCAGTGTGGAACCAATGTAGGTAGGCACAGTTTCGACGTGTGAATAGCGACCGCGTGAGCAAAATCAGATGCCGCAGAGAAATTCTTCGAAGGGGGGAGTGCATCCAGCGCAGGCCCGCCGTCCCGTATGCGTGATTGTCTATTTTCCGATGTCGCTGTATATTAGTGCGAAAGCAGTACTTCAGGAAACCAAACCGATTCACCAAGTACTGTGTGAAGCTTGACCTTCGAGGTGACCTTACCAAACAATACATATAATAAACAAAATAAATAGCGCCGCGAATGGGATTCGAACCCATAACGGCGAGAACAGGTCAGCTTCGCTGGCCACAACGAGAGCACTAGGCTATCGCCGCAACCGATAACGCCTCGCGTTAAACTGCAGCGCACTCTCGTGCTGTGCACTGCACGTCACCGTCTTCCTGAACTAATCCTAATATTGTAATAATATACACACTCTCACGCTATGCATTGCACATCGTCTACGTCAACTAATACTACTGTATTGAAGATGATGATCATGCGCCGTCGCCAACGACGATGAAGCTCTGGAGGCGGTTGGCTGACGCTCGTGGTGGAGAACTACTCCTTGTGACCCTGTCTCTCGCTCCACTGCTTCAACGATTACTTGCGCAAGAGTCTTCATCGCCGGGTGTTTCCACGTTCCAATAAACCACCCATCACTACTAATATCGAGCTAATATCGTCGCCAGTCGTGCCGGCGAAACAGCAAAGCAAAACCAAGAGCCAACTAGGTTAAACGTACGCTTTGGCACTTCTAATCGGTTTAACTACGTTAAAGCCATACAACATTTTTTTTTTGAATTCATGTTCTCTAACCATGACTCCAGAAACGTAAACGCCTTAGCGGAATGCATTCGGCGCTAGCAGGCTTACAACGTCGTGGGCGCCAGTATAAAATTAGTTAATTTTTTAATGAAAACTACTTAAAAGTTGGCTGTGGTTTAGCTCTGGTTAAGCCTGGTAGGCAGCGAGAGCTGCAGGCCATTACTACGCTTAGGCTTCGCTGGGGTTAAGCGATGTAATGCTACTGATGATTTACTTGGCTAATCTCTGTCTATGCTTGTTTCGTTACAACGCTGAAGTCTGACTTCCTTCAGAGACGCCAAACTCGGCACGTCGTCTTCTACCGTCGCGGATTCACAGTCGGAGGCTAAGCGAGCTCACCTAGCCGCGTCGTCATTGCGACGCTTATCGAGACGTTCGACACGCTCTTCTTGGGTCTCTTCGGCACGCTGTCTCCTCCTTGTTCCGTTCCGACGCCGAAGTCTGGCTTCTTTCAGGTTAGCCGACTCACCATTCTCCATAACGGCAGAACCACAAGGCAGCGTTTCTTCGGCGTCGCGTCAGCGTGTCGGCTACTCGCGTCGCCGGAGGCGAAAATTCGGCGCTTGGAGAAGGCGACGCAAGGAGACGCAGATACCTGGCGAGGCCTGATCTCAGCGTCGGCGCCGGAAATACCCCGTAGGTGGGGATTGGTGGCGCCAAAAGCCGCGGCCGGTTTCTTTGGAGGCAGTTGCGCCCCTTCTGTACCCTTGCCATTGTCCCCCTTGCCCCCACATAAGGTTCCCGTCGCCGCTGAATGGGATGACTAGCTACGAACAGGGGGTAATTGAGGCGCTTAACCGACGATGTCTCCCCACCCCCGTATGGAGACGCTAGTTCGTATGCCCTTATGTGTTTGGTCGCCCTCTTCTGCGGGCTCCGAGTGACGACGCCGGTAGACGAGACGCTGACGCGACGCCGAACAAACGCAGAGGCTCGCCTCCCACTACGCCGAACCGTGTCTATATACACACTGCAACAGCCCCTCTCCCTCTACTACGCATGCGCACAACTGGTGAAGCTAGTGGCGTCTGCTCCACGACGAGCGCAACAGCGGAGTGACGTCATGCCAGGTGGCGCGCCGAGCGGTGCGACCACGGCCGAGGTGCAACCACGGTGGAAGTGCGACCATGTTGAAGAGGCGAAGCGGCTGCCGTAATGTAGCTCTCGCTACAAAAACAATCGACTCTAGGAAGCAGCGTTTCTCAGGGTCCTGTTCAATCGTGCATTTTATTCAGCGGCCCCTTTTTGGCGGCAAGGAGAGGGAGGGGCACTCGATCAAAGATCTCGCTTAGAAGAGCTTCAACAGGCGAGGGACAGGCCGGGCGATCCTTATACAGTTCTGGCCTAGTTGTTCTCGCCTTTGTAATCTAAGCAATGCGTGCATAGCTCTCAGACGCACAATATGCATTGGTTCCTGCACCTTCGCCTGGAAGGAAAGGGCGGAAACGAAAGAACGGCTTGACCTATCCTGGCGAAAAAACACAATCGTCATCATTCTTCAAACTTATAATGGCACTTATTCCTTTTTGCCCACCCCAATTATGTCTTCGAACGTTGCAGGATTATGGAATAGATAAAATCACAGAGACATCTAGTGCGATAATTCTGCGATAGCAGTTGGATTTACTCTTGATGATTACATTGATATTTCTACTCTAATAAATGTTTTTACTCTAGGCCGTGACTTTCGTGACTTCACGCAAAATGGAGAATTTTCCCGAGGGTGAAGGTGGGCGGAAGTGGGTGACGCTCCTACAAGGTGGAGGTGGGGTAAGAAAGTGAGTTCAGTGGGTATGTGGCCAACCCCTGGCGGCCCTTGCTTCTTACCCGTTGACGTAGGTTAGAAGTCTAGCAGTTTTTTATTGTTTTTAGCTGGAACGATGATTCGTGCCCCATGTGTCTTGCTTTAAAATTACTTCTTGAGTGTTCGTAATTACTGCAACCCTCATACGACCCAACTTTTTCGAAGGAAAAATGCCCTGCCAACTAATATTTTATAAATTTTGATGTCATGAAAGCGGCTTGCCGTTCTGATCACTGCCTAGCGCTGAAATATCACTTTTATGAAATCATAACCATTCTTTCCAGTGTCCAGTTGCGTTTCACTTTACACACAGCCGAACGCGATGCGGCGATTTTAAGGCAAACAAAATTCCATTCTATGAATCTTTTTTAACATATGACTGCACAAAATTTCGTATGTTTTTGGCTCAGTGGTTAGGGCGCTTGGCTATTGAGGCGGAGTTGCCGGGTGCGAACCCGACCGCGGCTGCCGCGTTTCGATGGAGGCGAAACGCTAAGGCGCCCGTGCGATGTGAGTGCACGTTGGAGATCCCTAGGTGGTCGAAATTATTCTGTAGCCCTCCAATACGGCACCTCTCTCTTCCTTTCTTATCTTAGTCCCTCATTTATCATTTCCCTTACGGCGCGGTTCAGGTGTCCGCCGATATGTGAGACAGATGCTACGCCAATTGGTTTCCTAAAAATAATTTTTCAATTTTCATTTTTTCATATATTTAGATACCAGAAGCCATGCGATACCCTGTGTTAAATGCGATAAATAGTTTTGTTTCTTAGCGGGCATGGCTTTATTTATTATTGGTTTTATTTACTCGCATTACAAACTCACTGCCTTTCTGCGAAGGTAACGAGCGAGTATCGCGAGCGTGGCACTATTCATACACTCCCGCCAAGCACGCGGTGAGGACGAAAGCTCCTTCACCGGGCGATCAAGGTTCCTTGGCACGTGCAGTCTGCGTCACCCTTGTATAGAGCGCTGAAGCGGTAGGCGCGAAGCAACGAAAAAACTGCTGTCGGCCTAGCTCTTTTAGGCCAGGATATCGTAGCGAAAGCGCGGTGTCTTCTGGATCGGAAGAGGTAATATATGAAACCCGTGCATTCACTAGATGCGCCTTTATTCATGATGAACCCCAGAGCCGTCATGGAGGAGTGTTAGCGTCTCCGCCTCAAACGCCAAAGGCCCAGTTTCGATTCCCAACCTCGACACAGGTGTTCTTTTTATTCAGTGAGTGTGTGGAGGCTTCACTGGCTTCCATAGATAGCGCCACCGAATACGTTGGTTAGCAGTTACGCGCTTAAGGGCGGGTAAGGACGGCTCCGCGGCGAGGCGCGCGGTGTGACGTCATGCCAGATCGCGCGGTGAGCGTGCGGCGTCCACCAGCTGCAGCTGTTGCTAGGCAACGGCTCTGTGCCTCCTCCTCAGGAGTGCCACAGCGAAATCACAAGTTCCTGGCCACTGTAGCTGTCGCTACAAAACTGAAATTATAAAGCAGCCCATGGTCTGCGGGCAACGTGCTTATGCCTGCCTTGTTTGCGGATGTGTGGGGCTCTACTTCAGTGCAAGTGCTACCACTAAAAGCTAGAAGCCGCGACGTCGTGAGAATTTTTATGAAGGGAAGTGCGCCGCTCGAGCGCTCTAAGCAAGGGTGACGCAGGCTATACACTTTCTCTCACTGGACCGCCGGAACAAATCGTCGGTGCCCGGTTTTCCACCGACTCCCTGAGCTATGCGTCACAGAGTGGTTAAATATAGTATAAAGTTGCTACTGAGTGGAACGCTTTTGTGGAATGCCGCAAGAAACAAACAAAAAAGTGGCAGCCGTACATCCAAAAAGCAGCAGCTCACTTATGCATCGAAACAAAATGCAATGTGCCTCGGTCGGTGCATTATAGTTGCAGCTTATTAAGAATTCTTGAGGGGAAAGGAGGGCATGAGGATGCCGTTATGCCGGACGCACCTGGAAAATAAAAATGTACTAACCTTATGTTGGTCCATATTGCATTGACACATCGGGGACAAGTTGAGCTGTATTATCTACTTCTGCGGCAGCTCGGCCCCCCGCGACGAGGCCAAGGAGCCTTCGAGCAACAACGGGAGGCTCGTAATCTTCCACATGCAAATCGTAACTCTCCGAGCTCACATTCCGAAGTATCAGTTTTCCAGCTGCGCGCACATTGAAGGGTATACTATGTTAATTACCTACTGTATAAATATACATGCCTAAATTTACAATTTTGTGATAATTATGGTTATTAGAATGTTACTGTCATCATTTTGGTTTACCACACATGGTTCTCAACAGTCGAAATTTTAATTGTGGTTTTAAGTGAATAATTACTTCATTCTCGTTGCAATTTTTTTTTCTGAGGTACGACACCTGACCGAGCTCAACCCCAAATTGTGAGGTTTACAGTGCATTGGAATTGGTGCCGTAAGTGCGACCTAGGGCTTTCACTCATGCTTGTGTGCTGCCCTTGTGGTGTTCGAGTGCATGTTGAGTGGGTGCAGGGCTACCTGTATTTTTGCTTTAATCGAGGGTTGTGTATTAGTGTTTGGTATCTGAGGTGTTGCACGAGGGCCCTTCTGGCGCGGACTGTGCTTAACTAGATAATCTATCCTTCCGGTGTGCCCCGACCAGCTCCTCCAAAGTGTTCTGAATGCCCACACCCACTTTCGTGAAGGAACACAGGGGAGGGAAGCTCCGTAGCTGCCGACACCCGGTCCATGTTTGTGTGAGATTTCAGTATGATATGTGGCTTCGGCTTATGATGAGAGGTTGTATGATTCGAACAGGGTCATTTTTCCATAGACAGCTGCGGCGGTCGTATATCCTTCAGATCTTGTGCGTAATCTACGTGATTCAGTTGCCTAATACGGGCTTTGTGCGTGGCCTCTTCGTCCGGCTGCACGTGGAGGCGAAGCAGATGCTTTTGATCTTTGTTATTTTATAAGTCTCATTAAAACATCTGTATGTGGAGTCCCAGTACCATAAGCCTGTTCGCCTTGTGGACCGTCTGGCCTTCAATTTGAAGTCGAATGCCTGAGGAGATTTTTGCTGCAAGGCGTTTTCTGCGCCATTGCAGACGTTCTGATTTCTTCGTTGCACATGCAAGTCCTCTTGTCCTGACGCACGTTGGTCTGTGTCAGAAGAAGCTTGCAATACGTTTTGTGTTCTCTGATCGGAGCCATTGTCGGTCTGATAATTAGCTCACTTCGTAGATGGCGCGGCAGATGTTTCTATTTATAAGAGGTGATAGTTTGGCCATTGCCATCGTGGAGAAATTCGCCTGAAGCAGAGATTTATTACACTGAATACTGCGCAGCTTAGGTATCTTTCAGCTTTCAGAATACTGCACAGCTTTGGTATCAGCGCCGCGGTGCGATTTCAGAGTATAGAGATGCACAGGAACTTCGCAGTCGTAAACATCAGAAATGTGAAATAGAACATCTCTTTAAGCCCCCTAATAATAATCGGCTCGGAGAAGTGTTCGCTTGGAGTCTGCACATTGTTTAGAGGCGTCGGTAAGCGGCTGCGGACGCCCGGAAGGGGTTGGATCTGCTACGGGGGAAGAATGAGCGACCGCGGCGTTTACGTTATGCATGTCATTCCAGCCCTCCTGGTGATAATTTGCAGGCGGCGAATGAAACGCTGTTGCCCCTCACATTCGCACGATATGCAAGCATAAAATTGCCGCTCACGTGATTTCTTTTCTGCATGCTCAGCGAGAGTCTGCATTTCTTGACAATTTATTTGCCCTGTTAATTTTCATTCCTTCCATGCAGGCAATCATCCATGTCACAAAATGATTGCGTTTATTTTTTTTGTTAGAGCTATTGAAAAATACCTTGCGCTTGTAGCTTATCAGATAAGTGTGTCAGATGTATCAGTGTATCGGATGAGTATGTTGCTTATGTGATGTTTTGCTAAATTATCAGTGTCCTGGTAGATAACTGGCCTAAGATGATGCATCTTCACAGAAGCGCAGGATAACCGAGCCGTCCATCACACCGGGAGTCGCTGACCCTTGTGGCACCTGTGCGTCACCTCGTCCGTATGCCTTATTCTGCAGCACAAAGATAGACAGCCATGCCGGCTGTGGACCACGAGTGTACTTTACTGTGGTCTCCACCCTCCCGCAAATGCCGACTTGGGCAATCGGACACGAAACGGAGGCACCGAGCCTGATCGTGATGTAGAGCACAGTTTCCCACTGACCCGTACCCGCCCAATCAGTCATGGGCGACTACTATGCGGTTGTTTGTTCAGCGGCACTGCAATGGGCAGTGTCAGTCATACGTGCCGGCATCATTGGCATTAGAAACGGCCTGTAAAAAGGTCTATAAACTGCTGTAATCTTTTTACTCGCCTACAACCGTATAAACTGACTACTTAACGGAAGTATCTGCGAAGGTATATATTATGTGGATAAAACGTCCTGAAAACCCCAATATTGAGGAGATCCTAAAACTTTTGAAGCCTATTAAGGTTTCATCGCTCTGCATAATTTCTCATTGCATGAACTGCCATAGTGACTGCTTGCGCGCACCGCAGCTCCAAAATTGTCTTCAGTGCGGTTAGCTTAACTGCCACGGCTCCTCAGTGGTTAGAGCAATCAGCTACTGAGCCGGAGGACCCGGGTTAAAACTCGGCCGCGTTTCGATGAAAGCAAAACACAAAAGGAGCGATGTAAGCACACTTTAAAGAACCCCACGTGGTCTAGATTAATCCGGAGCCCTTCATTACGGCGTATCTCATCGTCCATGCGTCGGTTCGGGACTTTAACCTACAATTCGCAGTTTTAGTATGCTCAATTTAAAACCCTAGGAGCGTCCGTGCTGGCATCGGTGCAGCCTGCGTGTCGTCGCTCAGCTTGCGCGGTCGGAGTCGGATCAGGAACGAGGTGGCCGAAGACTGACTAGCGAATAGAGCCGTAGGAGGCTGAAGAAGACTGAACAGCTTATTTTATATAGCTACATCTATTCTATAAAGCATGCTGCAACGTGCCGCCCGACTGTTCTTATAGCGTCAGTTGTCTCCAGCTCCCTAGCTGGAGGATGTTTCTCATTAATTAATGTCCAGTTGGATGAACGCTCGTGCTGTCATGCGCGGCCGCCCACAGCAGGAGACCTAACTGGGACTTTCTCGCAGCTGTTCCGGTGAAAACGACAACTCTTCCGATAGCGTTTGCGATGATGCTAGAGCTACGCAGCACACCACATGACGGCGACGAAAATTCTTTACCAGGTAAAAAAAAAGGTCATGCTGGAACCGCCGGCGCTGACCAAGGTCAACTTAAAGTATCATTCCTCGAAAGGTCACCGCTTCCGAAGAGGCATTGTCTTCGGTTCACAGCGACCCGCGGGAAGAAATAGCTTCCTCCACATGTCGCCACCGTTTTCAGTGCAGGAAAGTAGAGACCATTGTTTTTCGTCAATACCGTCCGACTGGCGCCGTTCCGCGTACTGTGGGCACCGCGCCGAAATCGCTTGCTGGCGAGGTGAGGACGGACCGCATGGCCGCTTTTGTTGACGTCATAAATGCTGACTGGTCTGCTGTGGACACAAGAGACACTGAGTGGAATTCATCTCGTAGACAGTGAGGTCCCCATGCTCTGGCAGGCGTTGCTAGTGGTCACAACAGCGCTTAGATTTTGTGATGCCGCCTCTAGGCACGAACTTAGGTTTGCGCCTGTCGTTCCCTAACAGCCAATACTTCTTTATTTTTGCCGTGGGCCCACGCAGCGTGTGACGCCTGACTGGCCCGCAATGGGCGCTTAGCGGCGAGTCACATTGAGAGTCGGACACGCTGGTCTGGGCGCGTGAAGTTCTTGATCAGGTTGAACTGGCATTTTTTGTATCTTCCTTCCCCGTTAGTTTTTACGGCGATAGTTCTTACTGCGACATTCATAGTTTGGAGGTTTTGGAAATTGAAAAACTTAGTCACTATCGCACTTCTCGGCGGACGCCTCAACCGCATCGCGAGAGGGATTATGGAGGCATTGAAGTAAGAGAGAAAGACGCGCCTAGTGGAGGGTTCCGGACGACTGATACAACTGGCGATCATATCACTCGTCTTTATCGATACCCATCCGCCACGGCCAGGATTGATCCAGCGTCCTGAGCATTGGCCCTGACAACGGAGGGGAGAAAGGAGCGCTTTCGAACAGCTCCAGGCACGTGAAAACACTGCTCTTCGTCTGTCTTCGCCATGGCGGCGAACTGACTGGGGGACTGCATCAGACGTGACTACCACTTCATGGGGAAGTGCAAAAACCCCCACGGCACCCACCTATACCACACCCTGCTCCCTCCTCATGGGGAGCTGCTTTATGCTTCTCAAGGCTAAATTGAAAACTGCTTTTGTGGGAAAGGAAATGGCGGAGTATCTGTTTCACATATCGGCGGACACCTGAACTGCGCCGTAAGAAAGAGATAAAGGAGGGACTGAGAGAAGAAAGGAAGAAAGAGTTGCCTTAGTGGAGGAGGTCAGAATAATTTCGGACACCTGAGGATCTTTAACGTGCACTGACATCGCACAGCAAACGGGAGCCTTAGCGTTTTGCCTCCATAAAAATGCAGCCGCCGCGGTCGGGTTCGAGCCCGGGAACTCCGGATCACAAGCCGAGCGCCCTAACCACTGAGCCACTGCGGCAGCAATGGCTCATAGCCCGGGCCCACAGTATAGCAGATGCCAGAGTCTTGGATGAGGACCTGTGCCGCAAGGGCCGGCGCCCAGTAACCCCTGTTTTAAACAAATAAAATTTTTTCACCGTCAGCAACAAGGAGATACAAGTACAATCTATGCGGCGGCCACAATATGGCTGACGGAAGCCTAGGGTCCATGGAAAACTGGCTCCTCATGAATCCGAAGCTGGAAGGGAGTGCGAATGTAAGCGCTGGGCAGGTATGGGAGCAGCCGAGAGGGGAGTTCCGGCTCCTTGCCCGCCAGCGGAAGTTGAGACTGCAAACGTACGGGGGTAGAGCAGAGGGCGAACGCGCTCTCATGGTGGCCGAAAACTCACTGCCCCACAGACCCCGCAGATCCCACGACCTAAACGCAGTAGGCGCCACCGATAATGAGCCGAAACGACGTAGTTGTGAACGGTGAGCACTGCGTGCCGATGAAGCCATTTCTGAAATTCGCGTTTTAGGTGTTAGTTTTCAGAATTTTTTTTCGACCTGATCACATGAAGCTCCAGTGCTCTTGAGTGTAATAATGTTTACTGTTTGGGTAAAGTCTCCAATTTCCATATCTAATGGAAATTGGTTTGCTATGTTTGCTTCATTGGTTGCGACCCCCCCCCCCCCACCCCCCCCACCCCCCACTCCATTTTGTGGCAGCAATGAAAGTACCAAGAACAAAAACCTGAAAGCGCCCAAACAACTGCAGCCAGGCAATGCAGGCTCTTCGCGATACGTTCCGAGCCGCGGTGAGACATCGCTCGGTTCTTTCTTTGCTGCACGCAACAGAAGGCTGACATTCTAAAGAGGGCAACGCCGCGGCCTCCACTACACTATTCACAGCAGCAACCCGGAAGGAATAGAGAGAGTCAAAGGAGAAGGGGATGAAAGTGGTGCACGCATGGAGCTAGTATGAATACGCGCATAAGGGTGTGGACCCAGCGGGCACCACGAGGAGCACACTGTCATGCGTGTGTGCAGAACAGCGCGACGCACGCGAGCAATTTCCGAGAGGCGAAACTCGGTTACGTACCCAACATCGCGTCCCTCGGAACGCGGCCCGGAGCCGCGCGCGCGGCTCTCGCATCGGCCCAGCTCGGCGAGACCGAGTTGCCCTCGGCGGGAAAGCAAATTGCGACTTCCGTCGCGAGCTTCCTCTTCCGGCGCCACTTCCGCTGCGCTGCAGAGCCCCCTCTTCTATAGCGCAAGCCCGCTTTCCCAAACTGCTGGTACGTACTGAGTTCCTGGCCTTCCATTCTTCGCGCCTTCTCCTTACTTTCATCCCACCTTCCAACCGCGGCTTTGTCGTGATTTTCCTCGGCAGAACGCAAAAAAAGGAAATAAAAAATATGCATATTACACGTGTAGACAAGCAGATTATCAGCGCAAGCTTGTTCACATTGTGCTTTTGGAACTATTACATTTGGTTTGAATGCAGCTCTCACGCATGAATGGGCGAAAATTGTGTTTTTGTTTCGGCAAGGCTACAGACAACTCTTTATAGAGTGAGAAAAGAAGTTCGGTCAGCGTTTCGAGAACAGTAGTTCTTCGTTCGACTACGGTGGGTATAGAGTGTACGCGTCCTGTGTGGACGCGCGCTCCAGACCAGCCGTAGTTGGACCGGTCTGCTGATCCTTCGTGTTTCGTGTACCCTGCATACGTGCAACGATCAACGCACGACGCTGCATCTAGGCTACATCCATGGCATCGAGATGGTCCACCGGCCCATCTTTATGAGATGGTCATTGAGATGGTCAGGGGGGCCCTCCAAACACTGCCTTCTTATCATCCAGCGCTACCGACACCATCACTCCGTCTACGCCGCAAAGTACAACCAAACATATGCGTCATGTCATAAAAAAAGAAATGAAATAAAGAGCCGGTGGAACGTGACCACCTTCCATTCGGCTCCCGCGTAGTCTCCCAATCCAGACCCATTGATAGTAAAACAACCTTAACCGCACTGTGAGGGAAGCGATGAAACAGCAAAAGGTGGAAAAGTGAGAGGCGCCGCAGTGGAAGGCTACGGAATAATTCCGCCATTTTGAGTGTTTTAAAGTGCACTGATATCACGGAGCGCACGGGTTCTTTCATCACTGAAGAAAGAATGTTTACAAGCACCCACCGTCGACGGCGTGGAAGCGCCGAACTCTGCGCAAAACATGCAGCAAACGACGCGACTCGCGAGAAAGTTTTTTGTGACGTCAGCGATCCCGACAAGTGGAAGACAGCAAGCTATTCCCAAAGAAACAAAATTATATTTAAAAATATGTCTTCAACTGATGGAGCTCGAATTTTTAGCAATTATGACTTGGATTATGCGGAATAAGGTGCCATAAACAGTTTATGATCCAAAATTGGTTGCCATGGCTGCTTTAATTAACTACTCAGCAAATTCTGAAAGTTAAATATCGCTTTCCATGCTTCAAAGCTACCTTCTTAAAAAAAATATGTTCTTTATCGCCGTCAATATCTTGGCCTGTCCGTTGTTGTGGTTACAGACCGTCGTCTCTTTGAGTCGAACCATCTAAAGGCGTAATGTCGCAATTAAAAAAAACTGCAGCGAAAGTTTACCACATTCGAATCAGTGCGAAAGCAGGGATTTTGTCACGTAGAAGACGACGATGAGCGGCCAGTGGCGCGGGACGGAGCAGAAGGAAGTTGATGAAGACGACGCTCTGCAATCCACAACACGTGTGTGGCGCACTTTAACACAAGCGTGTTCGTTTGTGTTGTTTTTTTTCCTCTGTTGCAATGGCACATATCCATAGTGAGGAATTGGCCAGGGTGCCTTGCGCAGTCAAACAGTTCTGAAACATTGACGCATTTAAGGTAGTCGAGATTTAGTTTTCTGCTAAGAAAAATTGTTTGTTACATATAAGCACACTCAGATTTTATTTTTCGGCAATATTTCCATGCAATAAAAAAGAACTGCAGTGATAGCCTAGTGCTCTTGCGCAGCGGCCTTTGATGCTGACCTGTTCGCGGCGCCGTGGGTTCAACTCCCAGTCGTGGCTATCGATGTCATTTCTTTTTTGCGCCTCTTTTTTTCTCTGCGGACATTCATCGGCAATAGAAGATTTTGCAAGGCTCTGATTTTACTGATCCGTGCATTCGCTTTAAAAAAAAAGTCAGTAGTGCCAGACAGGGGCGCGTGCCTCCACAAAGAAGAAAGAAGGATGAGAAGACATATTACTTGAGGAGAAGAAGAAGAAGAAGAACATGTCTGCGCCATCTCTTCGCCCCATAAGAACTGATTCAAGCTCCACTGCTTCGACCACAAGTTCGCACGCCAGCGAGTCGGCTACTACGCTCGGTCTCTCGTACGGCACCTCGTCGACGGCCAGAGGCGAACAGCCAAGAGCGTCACAGCAACCCCTCGCTGAAGCGCGGCCGACTGGCAGCGCACCCGCTCTGGTGCCGGGATCCCGAGTGGCCGGCGAGCTCCGCGGCTTGCCGCGCATCAGGACTCCGACGCACTGGCTTTGCTTCGGCATAGCGTCCTTGGTGGTTGCCCTCCTGTTCCTTGCCCTGGTCGTTATAATATTCTTCCTCGCGGGTTCGACCGAAACAACCAGCACAACTGCGGGCATTACCACGATGGAGAGGACAACCGAAACTACCTTAGACATAATGACCACCACAAGTGTCCTCACTAGGACGACGGAGACAACCGTGCAAACGACTACAAATTCCGGAATCGCCACCACCAGAAGTACAAGCACGACGACCACCTCCACTACAGCTAGCCCGGGAACATTTACTATGACCACACCCACTATGACCACTGGCACTACATCACGGACAACAGTCACCTCCACTACAACACCTACGACCATTACACCGCCTACAACTACCAGAACTACCACTAGAACCACAACTAAAACCACAACTAGAACCACAACTAGAACTACAACTAGAACCACAACGACGAGCACAGCTACTACAGCTACCGTGAGAACCACGACTACCACAACAGCCAGAACGACTGCCAGAACTACGCCTAACATGACTACGACTCCGTCCACTACAACTTCTCGGACTGCAGGAGGCACCAGGGCTCCGCAGTGCAGTCAACGTGGAGGCGTTTACAAGTTCTGCACCAGTGGCAGTCTCAATGGGTGGTACTTCGACCAGGCGAGCGGAATGTGCTTGGCGATAGCCGATGACCTGTACTCTGTGTGCAGCGACGACTTGCAACCGTTAAGGGACAGCCCTAGTTGCGAGGGCTTGTGTGCGCTCGACTTACTTATTCAGGTAAGACAGCAACAAAAAAAGTGGTGGGGTAACTTAAGGAACTTACTTGAGAGAAATGCCAAAGCATTGCAAATCTACTACAATTCTTTTCAATTCTATAGTAATCTTATTCTATTCCTTTGTAGTTGGTAGACAAGTACTAATATAGTGACTATTACTGATTAGCATTCACTGTTTTCCCCTCTGATGACGTCGCACTGTTTCGACCTAGTGCTAGTTTTGTAATGCAGCCACTTTTTGGGCGACGCCGGGTTTTCTTGTCGATGAACCGTCTAATTCTTTCGCATTAATATTGTTCATCTTCTGCCTCGCTGTTGCAGTGTCAGCGTTTTCTTGAATTCGCCATGCGATGGGCGGCATCTCAATCTTTGTGGAAAACAGCAATCTTGATTACTGTTTTCGGCACCTCAGGAACTCAGTTTTTTTTAGTTTGTTTCTCAGTCTATAATAAGAATTGGGAAGCCGCCAGACAAGCGGTCAACTGTACGGAGACGCGGCTTGCTATGACTACCAAAACGCTGTGTTTGGACTTGAAAAATATGCCGATGGAAATAACACCTTACCAACACGTGTGGCGATTCTTCACAACTGCTGCTGTTTAGGGATAACAAGAGAGACATATCAGAGCAATACGTTTTCGTAATTGGCCTTCGGAAGTCCTTGAGAATAAGAGAGATGTTTCATTTGCACTTGCGTCCTGCCGTACGGCAACACGTGGTGAGCCCGCCGTGTGTTGAGTGTTCCGCGTCATGGCGCTAGGCGTGCGCAGTTCTCTTCTTTGCCGACAGCCTTGCCATAGGGGCGATAATTGGGCGAGGTGTAGCAGAACCAGTATTCAGAACTGCAGTGAAGGCTTGCGTCTCGTTGTAGTCGGTCTCCAAGCCTTCGTCATTCGATTCTCCCACCGTCATCTCAGAAAACGAAGGAATTCTTAAAGGTTTCCTTAGCTCCATTCTAAAAGTACGATAGAAGAAAAAGACGGTGCAAATAAGTTAATTTTAGCGAACAAATACTGCCATCTCAGAAAGCTAGGAGGGAATTCCTAAATGTTTCTACATCTCCGCTGTGAAGTCACGATGTAGAACAGAAAGACGGAGTGCTCTATTCATATGAGCAGACAAATTGCTTTGTGCTTTTTGTTGTAGCGGCGGGTGCCGCCCAAGTACACGAACTGCTAGCAACGAAACATCCCCTTTTATTGCCACATACAGTCATATATATACACATAGCGACACTGGTGCCTCTGGCGGCAGGTTATCCCCAAACCGGAACCGAAACCACATATACAACACTTTTTTATAGGAGTCGTGCAGCGCGAGATAAAAATGTATTCGAGGACCGTATCCTTCTAGAGACGCTCATGCATTGCATATAGTGGTTCTTGACCTGTAAAACCACTAAAATTGCTGCACGTGCCACAAAGGCACTTTATGGCTTTAGTGTGGGTTGAAAAGAGTCTGATTTCAGGATTTTATTGGCTTGAGTCCGCTAGAATATTCTCTAATAAGGCGGGATTTTTCCAAGAAACATTTCTATTGCGGTATTCCGCTGTGCGAAATTAAGCTTATAAAATTGGTCGCAGGAAAATCGTAGGCAGCGGGGTTAGGGAATAATTACCCTCGTACGAAGAGATGGGAAAAGCACCCTAAAGCCCCACTTTACACACAGTCTACACACTCCTGTGTTGTGAGGAGAGGCGCAGAAATGTGCGTATACAGGGCGTTTCACCTAACACCGTAAGCAATCTTCAGAAATAGACTTTTTGAGTTATATAATTGGTTATAATTAATTTTTGGGGAAAGGAAATGGCGCAGTATCTGTCTCTTATATCGGCGGACACCGGAACCGCGCCGTAAGAGAACGGATAAAGGAGGGAGTGAAAGAAGAAAGGAAGAAAGAGGTGCCGTAGTGGAGGGCTTCGGAATAATTTCGACCACCTGGAGATCTTAAACGCGCACTGACAGTGTACAGCACACAGGCGCCTTCGCGTTTCGCCTCCATCGAAACGAGGCCGCCATGGTCGGGTTCGAATTCGATTTCGGTCGTGTGCGGCCTACGCCGGCGCGCCTGTCAGGCGCTCTGTGCACGCTCTCCACTCCCAGTTTTCCGCTTCTCTTAGGGCTTAGGCTCTTAGTTTCCTAACTCCAGAACATAGCAATTTTGTCAGATGTCGTTATGCAACAGCGATGTGAGGTTTTTAGTAATAGATAACGGCCACAGCGTTTATGTCAGGCTTGATACTCAACAGTGATTTTTCGTTTTTTTCCACTTTTTACTAGGAAGAAGTTCTGCACACCAAGATCTTCTTTTCAAAATGAGAGATAATATTTTACGCAGGTTTTCTTCACATCACTTTTGTTGCTTTTATTTAAGCGCAAAAATTTTGAGCGAAGAGCTCTTGGGCGGATCATCCGATTATGAGCACCATGTCATCGCTGCGCACATTTATAAGAGCACTCTTCGCAGAGGGACTTTTGCAAGATTGAGCCCAAGTTCGAGCGTTGCACGAAGCGCCACCTGAAGGCCATCCCCTTCTTCCTGAACGCGTCGTCAGGCCAGTGCGAAGAGTGGCATTTTCCTCGGGGCGCTTGTCCTGGACCGGCTAGGTGGCCCAATCAGGTTCGTGCAAAAGGTGGAACTGCTTCTGCTTGTATTCTTAAGATGTTGACGAGTAACAAATATATCTCAGCAAGGATAAAGCGCAGCTTGTGCGAAATACATATTCTTTCGAAATTTTGTTATTTCGGCTGACATTGAAGTACCTTGTAAAGCAAAAGGGTAAATGTTACACCTTAGGCAAGTCCACCTTCGACCTGAACTCTTTTGCTAAACGGATGCCTCAAAGAGCAGTTTTATAAGGACCAAGGTTTCCGCTCAATGGATTCGATGTGATTTCTTGATAATAACCATCTTTTTAGGGGAAGAGAGACCATAACGGTCACGTTTGTCTGCCAATGAGCCAGGCAAGTTACTCATCACCACATTTAAACGCGTGCTTGCAGTTCGGCTCAATAATCCCTCGTACTCTCAACTTTTGGTGTTAAAGATGCGAAGAAGGCATTCTGGGCATTGTATAGTATGACTATTTCATTTCTATTTTATTACACTGATCGTTTTGAGAGTCTTTGTGACTGGTTCAAGCGAAGCGTCGTCCCCACTTTCGGGACTCAGTAGCGCACTCTTAAGACGAATACCCCTATAAGGTAGTAAAAATGGGAGTAAGGTCAACTTTTGGTGTTAAAGATACGAAGAAGGCATTCTGGGCCTTGTATAGTATGACGATTGTATTTCTATTCCATTACATTAATAGTTTTTAGAGTCTTTGTGAGCGGTTCAAGCGAAGCGTCGCCCCTACAATTGGGACTCAAGTAGCGCACTCTAAAGACGAATACCCCTATAAGGTAGTAAAAAGAAGAGTAAGATCAACTTTTGGTGTTAGATGCGAAGAAGGCATTCTGGACCTTGTATAGTATGACGATTTTATTTCTATTCCATTACATTATTCGTTTTTAGAGTCTTTGTGAGTGGTTCAAGCGAAGCTTCGCCCCTACAATTGGGACTCAAGTAGCGCACTCTAAAGACGAATACCCCTATATGGTAGTAAAAACGGGAGTAAGCTGTTCTTGCTCCCTTTTTTGCTCCTTTATATTTAGAGTGCATCCTTTAAGGTCCTAACCTCCGGAATGGGAGGACCAGAATTCTTGCGCTTCCTAGAGTTCTTGCAACACCATAACTCGCAAGCAGCGTGACCCAGAAACAACACAGCCTGGGCTCTAAACTATTGACGAAGAGTGCACGTGCCGTTTTGTACAATACAAAGAGTTGAGAGTGGCGCATCGTCTCGCCGTCTTTCATCGTGTTGTGTCCCGTTCTGGTGCATTTTAACCAAGACGAACTGCAACCATATGCAGCAACAAGAAGTTCGTTCAGCCTGTCGAAGCAAACCTTAGGACCAGTTGGTGATGCATTTTCAATTGGTTAGTTTAGACTATAGCTTGAGCTGCAAATTGTGATCTATTCTATAAAAGCCCCTGAACGTGGGAACGCAATCAGAGGAAAGTGCTCCCAAGAGGCGGCAAGTGGAGTGTGGCAGGGTCCGTGGTCCGCCCCCCCCCCCCCCCTCCCAGACCCCGTAGAATATCTGTTATGGGTCCCAAATGGACTTATTTTTGGAAATGTGGCGGAGAGTTTGAAGGTTGCTTCACTTCCGCCACCGGTTGGCCCGGTATTGCACTGCCTCTGGAATCGGCCTTAGTCTTTATACCGGGCGTCTTTGCTATCCTGTCTTTCTATCCCATTTTTCAACTCTCCTACTATCTGCACGTGGTAGCGGTTGTAGCTCGTCTTGAGCCAGTGGTCAGGCCTGTGGACTTTCCTTTTATTCCTGCCAACAACAGACAGACAGACGGCCAAGAGAGGGTACTCCATATTTTTTTGTGTTTCTACCCTGTCGCACTTGATGGTGCCGTGTCCGAGCACTGTTCTGTTTTGGTACTTTTTTGTTCTGTGCCGCGTTCTATAAACACAGAGAAACACACTCGCCACGTGCCAATGACTTTCTCGTGCCGGATATAGTGCTGCGCTAAGCATTTGTCGAGCAATATACCAACAACCACGGCGGCGTACCCGTTTTGTCGCTCAAACGTTTACTTGTTAAACGGTGTTCGCGCAGGCCCTGTGCCAGCAATACTGCTTGGGTGCCGCACCTTCGCCTCTCTGCTCTCGACCGACCGCAGTCAGGGCTTGCATGCCCGGCGAAATTACTCATCCGTTCTTCTACAGCACGGCCGTGAACTCCGGTGGCCAGTGCTATGTGAAGAGCCACGCTGCGTTATCCGGTCATCTCTGCCACGACAGCCAGAACAACTTCGACACCAAGGCGTTGTGCGAGCAGCAATGTCCCCCTTAGGGTAGCGGCTATAACCCTTGAGCCGCCGTGTGCTGGGAGGCTATGCGCGAGCAGACAGTTTCATATATTTACTAGAGGCCGCCTTGCCGACGATCAAGTGATGAGCCCGAAGAACCCACTGGGAGTACGGCTTTCCCAGCTGTGAGAAATGAGCACGCTATCATTAATTCGCAAAAGCATTGACTTGTGCGGCAAACACACTGCAGAGAATTTAAGGAAAAGGTTAATTATTTTAGAAAACAGCTTCAGTATAACTGATTAAAATATGAAAGAGACGACTTCAGTGAGCGCCATTGTATTGAACCTGGCGCAGTTATCGCGCTATGCCCGAATAGCAAATCACTTTGATGTAGCTTGCTCAAGAATGGCAAGCGTCGGTGGATAAGAAGAGCTCGTTGATGAGGAAAATTTAATGTTAATCTTCTGAGAAACTTCTCCCTACCCTTTTCGGAACCTGAAGTACCCAGGACACTCCTGAGTAATGCCAACCACCGGAAAGCCACTGTGTCGGCCCTTTGTGCTTCAGCTGTGTTTAGGATTTATTATAACTTTATATGTGAATGTGTTGCATATATGTATTTATTCTACTGCTTACTTCTTGTTGTAAATAACTTTCGATATCATATTAAGCGTTCAGTATCGATTTCTACGCAGTAAACGAAATAGGATATTCTGTGTTTCTGAATATGTATGAATTGCTTGTGAGTGGAAATCGCCGGCTGTGCTTTGATCTTGCCTAGGGAACCGCATTGCGGATGTGGCAGAGCAAATGGCAAGTGAACTTTGTTTCTGATGTTGCGAATGCATGAACAGTGTCACTCAAAACTATTTGTACACGCTGTAAAAACTTTTTAGAAATTTTTTGGCTACCGGTTTTGTGCTCCTAATGCCTTTCTGTGCTTAGAGTTGTACTAACGCAGTAAGAATGAGAAAAGAATGTGTTCCAAGTGATTACTGAATTCAAATAGGCTACGGCCTATGATGTACCAACAGCGGCACTAAATATGTTTTTATATATGCTTTTTATTTATTACTAAGACTAGATAAAACAGTCATGCGCAATGATAGAGCCGAGAGAGCTTCTTGTTTCATTATTTAGTCGGTTCAACTATAAATTCGTTACATTGACTGGTTTACTGGCTTTAGCAACTGAGAACTGTTTTTAACTCTTGATTTCTTTGCTGAGCAGTTTGCTGCAGACCAGTAGCAACTTGGTGTTTTTTTTTGTCGAATTTGGGACTAAGTTTTGTCGCTTCATCGTATTAGCAACTTAACTTATGGAAAAGATTAATATTACCAAAGGTGACGATAAATAACACATACGGGAGAGGCAACACTTGATTCCTTTCCTCAGCTGTTTTCTGCAGACCGGTGGCCACTTGGTGTTTTTTTGGCTAATTAGGGGCTCAGTTGTGTCGCTTCAACGTATTAAGAACTGACTAATGCAAACGATGAATATTCACAGCGGTGACGATAAAGAACACATACGAGAGAAGCAACTCTTGATTTCTTTGCTGAGCAGTTTGCTGCAGACCTGTAACAACTTGGTGTTTTTTGTCTAATTAGGAACTCAGCTGTGTCACTTCAACGTATCAGAAATTGATGTTATAGAAAAGATTAATATTCACAGAGTTGACGATAGATAAAGAACACATACGAGAGAGGCAACTAATGCTATGATGTGTGTCTTGTGTCGTGCGGGTAGTCGTCCTGACTATGCCTCAGGGGTTAATTTCTTCAAGGGCCTTTCTTCGGTTGGAGGTTTACAGCGAAGGATGGGGGACGTTTATCCACTTCCACTGCGCTGCTTGCCCAAAAGCAACCGCTATTGTGGCAGTGACTGGGGATTCTTCTTGTCGAGTACAGGTGCATAAGGTCCTTGGAGTATGGTTTCACGAACATTTATCTTGGAGTTATCATGTCAATCATCTTTTTTCGGAACTCGCGCGTTCCGTTGGATGCCTAACCAAAGTATGTGGTATCTTACCTTTATGGTTGAAAATATAAATCTATTACACGTTATTTTATTCCAAATTGTTGTATGGCATGCTTGTGTGGGGTACTACCACCAGAGGTAATTATGAGAGAACACTAATTCTGCAGAAGCGCCTACTTCGAATCCTATAAAACTACAAAGGCCCAATAAAAACCTAGCCACGCAAGCTCTTTTCTTCAAATATAACATACTTCCAGTTATAAAAGTATACAATTTAAGGCTAATGCAACACATATACAAAAATCAGTTTATACTGATGATATCCACCATACTTCCTGGAGATTTGAAATTAGAGAGCGTAAAAGAAATTAAAAAATTTACAACTATAGCAAACAGGGCATGGACTACCAAGTAGCCAAACTACTTAACCTACACGAATCTGATATTGACTTCAGACAGCCAATCGGAGCATTTAAACGAATATATCAAGAATTTTTGTTCCCCTAAAATATATTTTTAGAGCCATGAACAGACTACGGGCATCACTGTAAACCTCTGTAGATAGCTATCATGCAGTCTGTAACTGAGATTCTCTTTTTTGCATTACACATTATAAGGCTCAATTCTACCAGATGGTATCATTAGAAGCTTTCAGTAACGTCTTTTTAGTGTTTGGCTTGGATTCTATCAAATGTTAGTTTCGGCTGTACATGGATGTACCTGTATCCTCTTTCCTTAACGAAACCTCCAAAGTGTATTTGTATTGTATTGTTTAATTGCTGTACTCCTTGTGGAAGTGCGGAAAAATGTTAGTGCTATTGTAACCGCGTAAGTGTTTTATCTAAAGAAAATGTGACTCTGCTGCTGCAGGCTTTACATAAGTGTATGGGAGCTAAGGCCTCGTCAGGCTCCCGAGCCTTTAACCTTACGCCACCCGCAGGAATTAACTGTATTACTTCCTTCAAAATAAACTTACTTACTTCGGCCAAGGCCCTGTCTTCAAGCCGGGCGCTGGAATTGCGGTGGCAGCGTCGCCCTATCCCCCGAAAGAGCTTCGAGGGTGTGCCGGTGACGAATCTTGCAGCGGGCGGCTTTCTAAGATGCAACCATCACCTGATTCGAATGTACTGACCGAACTGCATTCCCCAGCTGGGAATCTCGGGATCATAAAGATAATTTAACTGTTGCTGGAGGACGTGCGTTTCTGTGCTTATTTAAGAAGTTAAAATGTGTAATATAAATCTTTCTTGCCGAATTCGCCACCAAGCTCTTCGAAATGAGCACCACTTTTCCAGGCCGGGAACACTGGACCTCAACCGGGGAAGTAGGCAATCCATTCCCCTACGTATATGCGACAGTGTGCCAACACTGCACAGTGCACATGCGTGTTTGCATTCAGCCTCCGTTTCAGTGCGGCCGCCGCGGCTCTGCGCTCATCCCACGAGCTCGCGTTCAGCAACCGAACGCCACAAACACTGAACCAGGGCGGCGGGTTGTAAATACACCCTTGGCTAAAAATATGCATACAACAGGGCTTCTTTACTGGCGTCGCTGTGTGGTTCGTTTCGCATCGTTAGCGTTCCAAGTCTATCAAAGGTGAGATAAAACCAGGAATTCCGAAACTTGGGGCTTCTAGCCGCGATAGACTGATCGGAGGGTGCAATGTAGATATAGCTAGAACACTGCACTTGACCTGAGACACGAGCCAGGCCGGACCAAGATTCAAAGCCTCTACCCGGCTCAAGCCCGCGACTTCGAGCCCGGGTTCGGCGCGAGCTCGATAAATTATCATTCTAGTGAGCCCTTGTCCAGCCTGCTAGGGGTGTTCCCACAGCAGCTGAAGAGGAAACTTAAGTGGCTGGCAAAGGCACTTAAATGGAAATAGCGCTTTAAAAATAGGTTTCGTAAACGCAGAAAGTAGAGATGAGGCAGGTTCGACCACTGGGCTTTCTGAACAGTGATCTCCTTTGTGTCTAGCCTGGAAGTGCCGAGTTTCAATTAAAAACGGCCGCATACACGCGTAATAAAGAAATTAGCGTTGCCCTGCATTTTTTACGGCCAGCAATAGTCAAAATATGACGTTCTCGAAGCCATAGCAATGACTGTTTTTTTTTATTTATGAGTATGATTTCTCGGGTCAAGCTCATGGCCGCACTGGCTACCTTTCAGTGGAGACAAAAAAAAAGCGCCTCTTAATTACGCTAGCATCACCATTCTACGCCTAACTGCGTCCACTGCCTCCAAAACATCTCCCAATTTAACCGGCCCTTTGCCTGCTGCGGCCACCCTATTCTCGTAACCTACCTAAGTTCATGTGACCATCTGACTTTTTACCGGCCCCTGCTACAGTTTTCTTTCCTTGTAATCCACTCCATCACCTTTATCATCGGTTACCTTCCTTTCGCATTACATGCCCTACCCAAGGCTGTTTCTTCTTGAGAAGGTGTTAAAAAGGCCCGATGTGGCCTAAGCCAATTTGCTCTTCCCCAATGGCGTTTCTCGTAGCGTAGATATGTACTTTGGGGAGGCGAAAGCCCGCAGTTTAAGACATCGCTGCAACAGACGTGATATGTCAAGAAATGGAATGTTCTTATCCAGCGTTTCTTACGGGGCTTCAAATGTCCAGTCTTGAGAGTGAACGCAAAACCGAGCATATGCGGAGCATCTTCTGGTAGATCGGGCGGTGTGTGCTCGCTGATGGCTAGACAGCCCAAGCCGGCGTTGCTGTGTTTTTAGGTTGGCGAACGCACTCGTGCAAATTAGCCGCGCGTCAGACCTTATAACGCTCTATTAGGACGTCGCTGTCTGCCCAGTGCTAAATTTTGCTTTTTAGAATGAGCGAGAGCGCTCCTATGCTCTTTAATCACTGAAAAATGCCATCTATATTCTCTTGTATCATTCAACGTGGCCGGGCATGCACGTCCCAAGTTACTTGTACATTGCACTGTGCACGACGCTGATGAAACTCTGTCTACAAATGACGCTTTCTCTTAACTCCGTCGACAGATTTCAACCTCGAGATCCTTTCATTTTCTGAGACAGTCCCGGCAGCAAAAGAAAAAGAACGACCGGTATGCTATAACCATTCTGTAACTGTTCCTGCAGTCGACAGCGATAAAGAACGGGTTCGGGAGATGGTGATCGAATGGCGAAGACAGGAAGGAATCAAAATGGAATAAAACTAATGTCTCCTCAAAATAAGTCTCCTTCGGTCCGGGCCCTGGTAGACATTACTACGCTACTGCACAACACAGAGCACGAAGGTCTCTTCCGTTCAGTAAGTACATGTGCGAGTGTACTTTGTAACAGCGTGTGAAATACCTCTTAGCCAATGAGCCGTCGTCGGGTCTACAATAATTACATTTTTCTTCATACTGCCCCAAAATGAAACCAGGAAAGAGCAACGGAGTCGGCACGAAAACAGCCGGTTTATCTACACTCTCCGCGGTGGCTCAGTGATTACAGCGCTTGGCTACTGAGCCGGAGTGCCCAGTTTCAAACCCGGCCGCGTTTGCCACGTTTCGATGGAGGCGAAAGGCAAAACGTGTTCGTGTGCTGGGCGATGTCAGCGCACGTTAAAGATCCCCAAGTGGCCGCAATTATTCCGGAGCGCTACTGTATGGCGCCTCTCTCTCTCTCTCTCTCTCTCTCTCTCTCTCTCTCTCTCTATCTCTCTCTCTCTCTCTCTCTCTCTCTCTCTCTCTCTCTCTCTCTCTCTCTCTCTCTCTTCTCTCTCTCTCTCTCTCTCTCTCTCTCTCCATCCTTCACTCCCACCTTCCTCCCTTCTCTCAGGACGCAGCTGGGGTGTTCGCCGAGAAGCGAGGCAGTTACTGGCCCATTTCCTCAATCTACAACCTGTCTCACAATTTTACGGCATTGAAGTAGCAGGTCATTTCCTTTCCCCCAAAACCAATTTTCATTTTCATTTGAACTCGCAGGTGCTGAGCGAAGGTGACGTGCTGCAAGTCGGGGCCAATTGTAAGAGCATTTCGCTGCTGAAAACGTCCATGTGTGGATGCCGCTCACAAATCAAGCAGTCGCGACAACCAAGCTTATAAATTAAGCGACACGCTGCCAAATCATGGTCAGTTTTAGTGTGTAAACAGTATAGCTATTGTGTTTAGAGATTAAAATTTTAACACCAGATTCCCGACTGAAGCTGTGGCTTCCGCTTCCAGAGAGCAAATAAAAAACGCGATAGCCATGTGATCGTTCCCGATAATAATTAATTATTTATTACAGAGACCTGCAGCGCCCAGAGGCATTATTGCAGGGATCGTCATTTTATACGCGAAGCAGAGTTATAGCCAGTAAGCAGGCGTCCGTATGCATTAGGAATGGCGTAGTAGCCTTATCTCAGGAGAAACATATATGCCAACAAGGAGACAGTTAACCAAAAATGACTGTTTTGAGGCGGTTAAGAATTCTGAGACACCAGACTAATCCAGACCACAAACCATTATTGTGCACTGCTAGCAACGATGCTGCTGCTGCAACTATTACTCGCATATGAGTCATAATTCTTCTACTACTGCTGCTGCTACACTTTAGTATCAGCTCTGCTACCAGGGCTGCTATATTTCCGGCTAGTATAGCAAGCAAAAGAAATATAAAGAGGAAGAAAATATAACTCTCCTGAAGGGAGACGATGGCTGTGGCTCTTGCACGCGTTGACTGTCCGTAACAAACTCGCACATACCGGCTAATGAACATGGAAAAGCCGCCCTGGCGTCTTATTAAAAGTGTTCCAGATAGAACTTACCCTGCCACATTTTACTTTTAGCGCAGCAAACTTTTGGAAGCACAAACCCAACCTGCTAGTAGAAGATGCTCTAAACTTCCAAAGTTGCGCACGAAGTTTGCCATTCGCCTAGCTGCTGCTTCTGCGCCAGTCCCGACTTCCTCTCAGATTGTTGCGGCCACCCTCCTCGAATCTGGCAGCTCCCCCGAAATTCCGTTAGGGAAAAATATGCACCCCCTCCTTTTTCCCGAGCAGCGAAGAAACACCACGCTTTGGCGCGTATACAAGCGCGCTTGCGCCGGCCGAGCCACAGCACCGGAACAAGCTTGTTTGGGAGGATGGGGATGAAGGTGGGGAATTGGGGAAGCGGCCGGCGGCGGCCGACCACTGCGCTCCATTCAGCGCGCGCTGCTTGGCGCCATCACGGCCAGCGACGCTGACCTCCCGCTGCTTGCACGCGAGGTCGCGCCTGCCGCGTCCCGAACCTCCCTATACTCGAGACACGTGGAGAGGAAGCAGCAGAGAAAAGAGGGGAGGGGCGGGCTTGCCTGGCCGGTAATAGGACGGAACAAGAGGCGGCCAGCCGAGCCACCATAGATTTCGATTTAGTTACGGGATAGAGGAAGGAATAGGGGAGGGTGGACGAGGTGGAGAAATGCACGTGTTGCTGCGTAGGCGTGCGCCCGGGATGCGAGGCTTTTGGCGTACGCCTCTTGGGCAGCAAACTCTGTGGAAGGCACGCGTGCATGCTGCAGATATCTGGTGGACATCCTGCAGAGAAGCATCAGGTCGTGGCCTGGGGGAGAAGAATGGTGTGACGCCGGATAGAGGGATGTGTTTGTAGCCGTTGGTGTATACGATGAACTACGGGGAGGAACGCGAAGCTGGCTTCCCATGTGTTTGGGGTCCATGTTGTGCGTGGGAGGGCATGTACTACAAGCAAACGCTTTCCGGTGACGGCGGCCGGCGCGAGTAGTTTGTTGGAGGGACACCCCTCGGAGAATGTGGGCGGCGGGGAGTAAATTGGATGAAATGAGCTGAAACGACGGAGAAACAGGATGACGCACGCATCCGCTTAGCATGTTGATGGGGGCCATGCGTACGCATTGAACCCACTAGGGTTGGTCGCATTTACAAAGGTGAGTTGGTGGCTGGGCTGTGTGGTGAAATGAGGATAAGAGGTGATGAGCTTTCGCGCGGCCGTCCCAGGCGAAGAAAACAAAGTTAGGGAAGTGGAGGGCTGAACCAGCCAACGGTTTTACAGAGCAGGCACTCAGAGGTCCATGGACGAGCGATCCACAACGCCGCTTCGACGAGGCGATGCATACCGCGGTCTCTCATATCCGTGGTCTTTCACGCCCGTGAATGAAGGGAATAAAAAGATATCAGCCTTGACGTTCCTTGCGGAGGATACCGTATTTAGTCTTTTGGGAGCCAGGGTTTTTGAAACGTCCGCTGAGAGAGGACTGTGCTCGGACAGGGGAGACACGGCTGACGCAATGCAATGCTAATTGGAGACAATGCGGAGATGCCCCTGGCTTCGTATGGCCGTAAGCCTGCTGATGATAGGGATTATTAAAATACTTCTGCTGATGTCGAGTGGTTTTGAGGCGTTTATCTCTCGTGCCTTGAGTGCTGTAATCATGTAGCTATGGCAGCATATTACACCGTGTTACTCTGCATATGATCTGTCGAAGCTTTAATCCGACTTGCACGTTGTTCCAGATCCGACGCTCCTCGAGTAGTGGACGCATGCGCGTTCAAATTCTGCACGTACTTGATTCATTTCTAACGTTTACGGAAGCGAACAAACATCGAACACAGCAAACGGATAAGCATCATCAAAATGTGCGGCTTGGTAAGCAACAGATGTTATCGCATCGAAGGCCCCCATTTGGTCACCCAAGAGATGCTATGCGCCTCTTTCCTGTGTCAGCCTGGTAATTGCTTCTCTTCTTAGGGACATCGTGCAGTGTTTACATGTACAAACCTCGCCGCAAGAAATATGCATATAATCCCAACGACAAAAGCAAAGAGGTGGCACCAGGAAGATGTTTTTAGTTTTTATTGCAGCACCCGAAGTTAATATTAAAGAGCGTTCTCAATTTCAAGGAAAAAAAGAAAAGAAAAAAGAAAGAGTGGAAGCCCTTCTGAACATCCAAGCAGCAGCTGCAGGGGTGACGCTGCCGTAAGAAACGACTTCGCCCGGGGACACCGCGATGCCAAAGGGAGTGAGGTGGGGAGGAACTGGAGGGCAGGCGTATAGCGCGGCACAAGGATAAAAGTTCATTAAAATTACTCGAGAATGGCTGCAGTAGCGCTTCCTTATTTTGCGTTCATTTTCTTTATTTTCTACACCGGAGAGATACGTCTAAGGTGGGAGGAATGACGGGTAGGGGAGAGAGCGAAAGGGGGCGGGGCTTTGAGAACCGGCGCTGTGTCCCTTGCTGCGCGCCGCAGAGCAAGCAGCGGGCGGATGAAAATGGAAGGCTGGCGAGGAAGAATGTAGAAAGGATAAGAAGAAGCCAGAGGACAGCGCAGAACAGCCCCAGCAAGCGGCCTGACCCGCGGGCGCACGCCAGCGCGCGTCGCCTTCCCGCAGTTATCGCTGAGGGCGGAGAGAGAGAGATTTCTCTCCGATGAGAGCGGCTCGGCGGTGCGCCCCCAGCCTGCAGTCCTCAGCCTTGCGCCTGCCTCGGCGTCGCTCACTGCAGATGATAAAAAAGGAGAAAGACTACACAAAAATAAAACATCAGAATAATCGGCCTCTGCTTCTTCTCTTATGTCTTCTCCGACTTAATTACGAACCAGCGAAGCGCGGACCGATATTTTTTTAATTGTTGATTTTTTTTTGCTCCCGGTCCCCCTTTTTTGAGGCTCTCTTGGGCTCATTTTAGTTATTTTTTCCTTTTGTCATCATATCCTTGGTTTTGATTTTCTCTCTCTGATGTCTTGGTGCGTGGTCCTTGTATCAAAATTCATGTTCGCCAGTTGCTTTTTTCTTGCCGTCTTTGATCCAGTAATTTTTACCGCGCTTGGAGCCTTCTTCATCGCTTCGAGCAAAGACTTCATCCTTCCTGTCGAAGCTCAGTCAGGGTTAGCGCTAGTGTCATCCTACTCTGTCGGGATGGCTATCTTTGAAGGAGTCTTTCGGGCGCCCGCTTCGCCTCACTGGCTGAGTAAAATAAACGCGGGGCACGCATTAAAAGGAATGCTGAAAAAGAATACGCGCTGACGAGCTGCTGCTTCTTATTGAATTGGGCGAAAAATACGTTCACTGTATCAGCAATAAGCAATTTCATTTTAAAAATCTGCAGTTTTCTTGCCTAACTATTTTATTCCATAACATCACGCATATTTTGTCCGACACCCTAATGCTCATGAGCTTTGGAGTAGCACGGCTTGATCGTTTTGGGCCACAAACTTCCTGTCAGGACTTCTCACACCCCAACCCTTATCTGCTGTGTGCGAAAAATCTTACGTGAGCTTGTGTAGGTGTGTGAATTTTGCGCGATTGTGTTTCCCTTCATGTTTTGTCGTCCGCATCTGGAGTAGCCTTTCACGCACATTTCTTGGCAAACGTGCCCAACCGATATTGAACAACGAGCGAACCGTGTCAAAAATAAGAGAAAATCTTTTCTAGGTTTGCCGTAACGATAGATTTTGTGCTGCTTTGTGGTATTTTTGTCTAGTAGTGTAGTGTTTTCTCTAGTACTTGTCTGCAGTTTTATAGAACTTTCCTGTCGTAACCGCACAAAATTCTCTTCTCACTACGAATATTTCTGTTGTTACTACAAGTCCTTC
>NC_135498.1:101687742-101699228 GCF_052857255.1 Amblyomma americanum
CGAACCTTGAGAGTGTTCACCAGCGCCACCCTCGTCCATAGCGGTGGACGTAGCACGTCCTGTAATACCGCAAGTGTGACGTAGAACGTCATCTAACGGCGAGGGCGGAAACTGTACGAGAGCCCTCTTTTGCTAACTATGGCACCAAGATTGCCAGAACCGAGACCCTCGCTGGCTATTAGCAGACAAGGTAAACGAAATGAGGGGCTCGTTTGACAAACTTATGAATTGAGCTAACAGTCACCGAAACCAAGGGGCATAGGGGAATGTGTAATTTTTCTTAATGTGTAGTGCTGATAAGTGGGATGATAATACTTACATTAATATATCGCTTAAAGAAAATTACTTATAAAGCAGAAGAAAAAACAACCTGACGGGTCGCATAGTCTCATCAGTGATGACAGGGTGCTTGGCGGATGTAGTGCGGCCGACCTTCGAGCACGTAGCAAAAAAGTCCGCAAATTCTGCCAAGAGGTCCGACCGAAAGTCCTTCTGAAGCGATGGCAGCGCCGGATTTCTTTTGGCTGACTGAAGAACGTGGTGTGGGCCAGCATTGTCCGGAGTTGGTCCTCCCACGTTGCACAAACCTGTGACCTCAGCAACATCGTGGAGGAAGGCAATAGCCGTGCCTTTGACGAGGTGCTGATATTCGTTAGAAAAGTTGGTCAGGAGGAGGTGGGTACGGCTGTCACGTAGTCGGACAAGACCTCGGGCAACGACAAGGCCTCGCTCAAGCAGCAGCGGAGTATGGCCGTCCGCCAGGCCCCCATAGTCGTGAAATAGTCGTTCCGCACGAGAACCAGGACACTGCACCGCGGCGGCACCGTGACGTCATTCTCGACAATGCGCAGAGCGTTCCTGGGAGGACGTCGGGAGCCAGAGCGGGCCACGGCCTGTTTGGTCGAGAACGTGACACGTGCGTCCTTAAAGTCAATCACAGCGCCGTTCGCCTACAGGAAGTCGATCCCCAGAATCAAATCTCTGGAACACTCGGAGAGCACGACAAATTCACACATGTAGGTGAAACCTCGAATTCCAACTCTAGCCGTTCACTTGCCAACAGGGGAAATTAGGTGGCCACCAGCGGTGCGCATGTGGGTTCCTGTCCATGGTGTCAGAACCTTATTAAGGTCTCCACAGCAAAGGCACTGCTCATAACAGAATAATCAGCACCGGTATCGAGCAGCACGGTAATCTCAGTGCCGCCATCAATTGTCACCCGCAAATCAGATGCAGAGTATCGAGTACTGTCGCTGCCGCTCCCTGTCCAGGTATCGTCGGCTCTAAGGTTTCGTGATGCAGGATCTTGACACGTCTCGACGTCAGAGGCCTTGCCTGCAGAGGTCGCTGGTGTTAGTTTTCTCGACGCGGACTGGGCGAGCGACGGCCAGCAGAGCTACTCTGGCGACCGGCGCTGGAAGCACGATAGCAGAGAGGCGAAGGCGATCGGGACTGGCGCCTTCCAGAGTAAACACGGTTCTGGCGCGCTCAGAGATGCTCCGCAATCTCCTGCGGTCGTTCGCCGTTCTGAGGACAAGGTGCGTCGGGACGGAAACCGCGAAGACCCACTTTGCGGTACGGACAGGCTCGATAGAGATGACCGGGCTCCCCACAGTCGTAGCACAGAGGCCTACGGTCCGGTGTACGCCACAAATCCGACTTCTGAGGACGTGGCTCAGCTGTAGCAGGTGCAGTTGCATAACATGAGGCGGTGCTACTGATACCGTAGCCAGGCGCGGTTGCGTGATATGAGCCAATGCTGCTCATGGCAGGCGTCGAAGCAGCGGCACCGTAGTCAGCCGTGCGACGTACAACGGACGTGTATGTGGGTCTGGGATCGAACTGGGGCGGAGCATCGGGAACAGGAGGTGCCTGCGCAACCTGCTGCACTTCGTCCCTGACGACTTCGGTCAGCGCTGCTAGCGGCGCAGGCGCAACCTGGGTCAGACAGAATCGTTGGAGATTCTCCCGTACAACTGACCGAACCAGTTCGCTCAAGATGCCTGCACTTCCGCCGAGGCACGACGAAAAGGTTTCGGGCACAATGCTGTTGATGTCCCGATTGTATTGGCACGCCCGTTGTTAAAGAGTCGTCTCCATGGTTGTCGCCTCGGTGAGAAATTCCGCTACAGTGCGGGATGGGCTGCGTACGAGGCCTGCGGAGAGCTCCTTCTTAACCCCTCGCATGAGATGGCGAAGCTTCTCCCCCATCATGTTGGGGTCGGCACACTTGAATAGACGGGCCATGTCCTCGATGTACATGCGCACACTTTCGTTCGTGCGCTGATTTCGGGAGTGCAGCGCAGCTTCGGCCTTCTCCCGGAGGTCGGCGTTGGGGAATGTAGGGGCTGACTTACCCAAGGCATTGGGGTTTAGGGATAGTGAAGGGAAAGTGGATTTTAAGAGGTTAGAAGTAACCAAGCGAAGGTTATCTGATTGGTGGCTAAAAGCAAGACAGGAGTAAAATTTCACAAGACATGGCTAGGTGGCTTGAGCCACCGCCCGATGTAAAGGGTTCAGCCGTATCCATCCGTCCATCCAGGAGATTCCGGCAAAACGTCTCCCAGGTGGGAAGGGTAGTCTCGTGGTTTTGAAACAACGTCCGGGCAGGCTCTTCCAGAATAAAATATACATTGTGGAGCTTGCGCTCGCCGCTCCAGCCGTTGTAGCGGGCGACCCGCTCGAAGGTCGCCAGCCAATCCTCAGCGTCTTCGAACACGTCAACGTAAAAAGATGGAGTTCGCGGCGGGTGGCAAAGGATCGGCGCCAGGAGTCGGGGGTCAGTGCCCATGGCAGTTGGCCTCACCGGGCTAGGCTGGGTCGGCGCCGGGGACTCGATGTCAGTAGCCATGTCAGTTAGAATCGGTGGCCGAGGCTGCGTCGTTCTTGTGCGCGGAGGAAGGTGCCCAAATTCAGGCGACTCTCCGCGGATACGGCGGCTGGGTCGCTGTTGGACAGGTGTGAGGTCCGTTGTGATTCTGTGTGGAGTGTGGTGGTCGGGAAGCGCACCCAGCACTGCTCCGTGCTGGGTGCAATGTTACGAGCAATTCGAAGGAGAACCTCCGGAGAAGACACGTAAAACTGCGGCGGTTCCTAACTGCTCCGAGCGCGCGAGCGAGAGAGAACTATCTTCTTTTTCTGCAAATGCAGGTGCTTCTACTTCTTCTACAGTGACATGTATCAATATATATATATATATATATATATATATATATATATATATATATATATATATATATATATATATATATATATATATATATATATTGTGTGTTTGTTCGCGTGTGTGCTCAGTTTTTTTCAATCATCTATTGCCGGGCGTCCGGTCTAGGCGATTGTTGCTTGCTGCAGAAGGAAGCCAGGTTGACATGTGCCCGCTTGTCTGATAATTTGTGTCACTTTAAATGTTCCTAGAATCAGGGTCAGTGCCCTTCTGGCTGACGTGAAGTGCTTCTCATAAGTTTTCTCTGCAACATTTCTTCTACAGATATCTATCACAGAACCGGGCGCACATTATTAGTGGTGTGTTAAGCCTGAAATGATAAATTATTGTCTGCTTTCTTCTCGCCTCTTCATTCCTCCGAAACATTTTCTTTCGCATTCCTTTCTCACAGCTGCGGCTGATTGTCAGTTCTGACTTATATCTCTTTATGTGTTCGGGTGTTCTGCTATAGCACCGTCCACAATGCTCTTTTTTTCCTCGTTCCAAAACCACTATGAGGTCGCTTTTGGGTTCGGTTTCTAAGTAATGTTTTGTCTCTAAGGCTCAAGGTATACTCCTAACCCTGAGTTTCAGAGCGATAAAACGCCACATTTTTCCTACAGAAAAGCCAGACAAGAAAAATTTTATGTGCAGATGGCGTTGTGCTACCGCACGACTTTCTTCAGTCTTGACATACCGGACGAGTTTGTCCATAACAAATTCGTTCGGTTGATTTTACCACACTTCTCGTCATACACTCATCAACAGTTTCTACCACTGACACATCTCAGGGTTCTTAGCTAACGCAGCACAGAACACTACATCAAAGGAGCACAAAGGACGACCAACGTAGGCAAAAATATGTGCAACGTCTGCTGACATAATTTAGGACGAAGCAAGGCTGAATGGTGGACCAGTTGGTATGACATGTCAAAGAATAAATTTTACCAGTCGAAAAAAAGACTAGAAACAAGAGAACTACACAGGACAAGGCTGGACTAACAACTCACATCTTTATTTTGCACATTCCTTCGAGTAACTGTCACGCATGCGCCAAGCCAAAGCAGGAAACCTACGTTTAATCGCCCAAAAAGTCAATCTCTTGGGCTGAAAACGAAAGAGATTGACTTTTTGGGCGATTCCTCTCGGGTTTCGCATCATTTGGAATCGTTACACATAATCATATTACCTAATACTAATAATACCTAACAATAACCACACAGACGGGAACCTCAGTTTCAGTATGTATGCGATGCGGAAGCATACGCCACTTGGAGCTGAACGCGACGAACATGCGGTCTGGTGAGGCCGCTTCCCGTTTGGTAGGCTTCAGTTCTCGTCTGAGGGCATCACTTCCTATTTATGTGACGGCACTTCCAGTCTATGTCATGAGTCATGACTGGCCATATGAATCATACATACGCCAAGCTTCCACACACAGCATCCATCAGTTACGGTCTGGTGACGTCATTACGGTTTATGTCACGAGTCATGACTGCTGATATGATTCATACACACATAGATAGTTGCCACACAGCATCCGGCATCCCTATGCACCGGAACGCTTCTGCACGCTGCCTATAGGCTGCAATATCACATCACGGCGTCAACGCAAACGGTCCAACGAACCCTCTATGCTGTCGTATAATACAACCTTTTTTCCATAAAGCTTCGAGACTGATTTATTTTCTTCTATAGAAATGATTCCCCAAAAGATATGCTGGTGCGTATGGGTAGCGGCATCTTTTCGGGCTAACCTGAGCTATTCATGTTAATTGCTGTGGCTGCCGCTAGATGGCATTACATGTAGAAAAATACGTACCCAATGCTCGTCTGCGCTTTCTACAGTGAGTGAATGTGGAGAGATGGACGTCCACCTCGAACAGTGTGTAAACGTAAAATTATATGTGAAGCTTGGCAAGACAGCCACACAGACGTATGAGCTCCTTCGTAACGCTTACGGCAACGAGGCATTATTGCGGGCGCGAGTTTTCGAGTGGCAATCGGGAAGAACGTTTCGGGGAGGACTTCGGTGGAAAAAGACACAAGGCAGAGGCGTCCTTCAACCTCACTTAATGAAAACAATGTAGCTCGGATGAGGAAAATCGTACAGCAAGACCGTATCATTACAGTTCGCATGCTATCAGATGCTTTCGACATTAGTAAGACAACATTCCACCAAATTTTGCGTCAGAACTTGGGGAAACGAAAGCTGAGTGCCAGACTTCTGCCGCGCTCCCTCACACATGACCAGAAGGACACGCGGGCATCCGTGAGCGCTGATTTTCTCTCCGAGGCAAATAAGGATACTGAATTCGTCTACAGCATCATTGCTGTCCTGAAACAAAGAAACACAGCGCTTTATGGCTGTCCATATTCTCTCCGGCGTTTTTTTTTTTCGATGCCAGAGGTGTCTTACACCACGAGTTCGTCCCACACGGGCAGACGGTGAATCAGGAGTTTTATATCCGCGTGCTCCAACACATGCGCCATGCAATGCGATGCCGTCGCCCTGACATATGGGCATCTGGATAATGGAGCCTTCTCCACGATAACGCAAGGCCAAGCACTGCTCTCAGCGTGACAAACTTTCTCGCCAAGCACAGCATTACTGTACTTCCCTATCCGCCATACTCGCCTGATTTCTCCCCATGCGATTTTTTCCTGTTTTCTCGTGTGAAGTGAGCCCTGAAAAGTCGCTGGATGGGGAGCGTGGAGGCCATTTAGGACGCCAGGACAAAGGAGCTGACAGCCCTGCCAAAAGAAGCGTTTTCCAATTGTTTCCAAGACCTCAAGAAGCGTTGGAAGCTACGTTTTTACTACAAGGGAGACTTTTTTGAAGGGTTGGTGCTCAAATGTTTTCAATGTTAATTGCATTTTAAATGAACTCAGCCTCGGAAATTTACGGACAAAGGTTGTAAATTCCGCGCCACCGAATGCCTACTTGCTATTCTGGAAATAAGGAAGGAAGGAAGGCCTCAGACGTTGCTGGCACATACCCACTACGGGGGAGTGGCCAAGACACAGGCGGTTAATCGCTGGATATAGGAAAGTTTTGAAGGGAAAAGGAGTGGTAATAGTATGTAGCCTGATGGATTGGAAGACGGAAGGACAGGGGTCCTGTTAACTTGGAGATCGTAGACGGGACAAGTGCTTAATGTGCATAATAGTATACAATGGCTGTAATGTTTCAATGCAGTACTGACTGAGAGCGGGAAAAAGAAATTAGAATGAGAGTCGCTGCGTTTCTTGAAGAAAATTTTGCACAGCAGAGCGCACACTCCTGTCGCTTTGTCCAATCAAAGAAGCGCCAATCTAAAGAACAACCGCAGAGGACACAGGCAAGCCCAGTTGATGAAATGGAATTTGCAAAAGACGCTTCCTCAAATGAGAGAAGTGGCGGCAGATTAGCAGAAAGTGATCCATTGTTTCAGGTTCGGCACAAAAAGGGCACAATGGGAAAGCCGCCAGGCCAGATCTGTGAAGGTAGAAATTTAGAAGGGGAACCCGGCAACGCAGACGCGTGAAAGAGACCTCTAGTCTGCGCGAGCGCCAGTCTTTGCTACTCCAAGGATGCAGAAGATGCTGATATTCGGGAGATGATGTAAGAGCGGAGGCAGCACATTCCTGAAGTATTGTGCAGCTGCGAAACCTCACCGCAGCTGTATATGCACACGTTGGCAGGACAGCAACAATTGGGCCGCAGAGAGAGGCTCTTGCTAAGGAATCTGCAACCTCATTTAAGGACCTATTCTGCAACCTATTCTGCGGCACACATTCTATCTCGCGCGTCTTCGTCCTCTCCTTCATTCTAGTGAAAATGCTAGTTCAGAAACACTGCCGCTCGTCGGATTCCGCTCTGTGGCATGTACTGTTTACAGCGACAATGTGTTCGACGTGCTATTACATTTCACTTCTTTTTTTGGCAGATTCAGTTTGCTTCCATACACACTTCTAATGCTTCCACTTGGATGGATGCAAGAATGCCGTTTGAAGCAGTAGAAAACACCTACGTGCGCGGCTAGCAATGTCAAGCAACCAAGCAGTGCGCATGGCCATTTACGACAGCGAAACCAACGCATTTCGTGGCTCGCTCGGTTAGAAAAGCGTCGAAGAAATGTGTGATGTGCGCTTGCGTTGCAGCTTGGTGGTCGCTTGTGCTTACTTTTCGCCAACAGCACCCATGATCGACGCTGTTCGCTTTAATAAGGCCTATTTTCTGCCGTTGCTGACCGACCCGCTACTGCTTGTTGGCGACTTCAACATAGAATTCACCTGTACGCACCTCTTCTAAGAAATGCGTGATTTGCGATTGCAGCTTGTCTCGGAGGCAGCCAAGCCCACGACAACGCGAAATACATGTATTGACCCATATATACATTCTTTTGTGTTACATAGTGTGCATCAGTACCGTCTTCAATGACCGAAGGCAACAGTTGTAGGTGGCAACAAGCAACGAAAATTCCTGTGTCCAAGACACCTATTATATTGTACTTGTCGCTGTAAGAAAAAATTTCGAGGAAACACCTAAGTACCGACTTAAGGGCATGACGGGCTAGCGTAATGGGTTAATTGCCATATCTACAGAAGGTCATTCTCTACTTTACATTATTAGTTCCCTGGGAATCCTCACACCCCTCTTGGCGCAGTAGCGCAGTGGTTAAGCAGTACGCCACTGCCCTGCGATGGCAGGTGTTCCCAGCGGTGGGCCTTGTGCGACCCAGGTTGTCCTTCATGAGTGACCAATCATTAATTTAACTGCCGCCTGCAACGGCGAACAGCTTGTTCACTATCTGATGAGCAGGTTGTGATGACAAAGGTGATCACATGACATGAGTGGCCCACTTGCCTCCTCGGTTGCTCTGTAGGGACGAACTTCCAGAGCTACGCCCGGCATTTTTCGCTCACCGCGCCGACAACGCCGGCGTCGGATTTTCTGCGCAACAGGGCCTATAACGCTGTTGCGTGAAAAAGCCACACTTGTCGTAACTATAACCAAAAACTCCCACTTAGCCAAGCTTATAAGGGCGCAGTAAAATCACTCACGCGGATTCATGTTCTAAGCCGAGAAACTTAGCCCTGCCGATGCCATCTTACTTCGACAGCGAAGTTGCCCTCCTTGGCCCTTTTGGTGCCTTACCTGGCGCCGCGTACCGCCACTTTTGTTTTAGAGCGCACCCCTTAGGCGCCCTCCTGCTTTCCGCGTCCTAGTCGTCGGCGTTGTCGGCATAGTCTGCGTAACGCGTAACCTTACACGTGGTGCGAGAACGCGTGTTACAGGAGGCGTGTTGCAGAAAGAAGCGCCACTTGCCAAGGCGAGAGCGAAGAAATGGACAACCGGGCTGCCGCGAAAAGATCCCTTATTAGAGCTTTCGACAACGTGACCCACAAAGCTTTTTTGACAAACTTGTGAGAAATCAACACCAGAGAAGGGACGTACAACTACATTCGATCCTTCCTCACTAACAGAACAGCAGTGATAACGGTCGGAACAATATAGTCTGCCCCAATCACATTAGGACCCTAAGGAACACCACAGGGCTCCGTCCGGTCCCATTTCCTTTTTAACCTCTCCTTCATTAAATTTCCCCGTATCGGCACAAATATCAGACCTACATCACACGTTCTATGGAGATGACATCACGCTTTGGATAACCAAGATGTTAAGGCTACATACAATAGAACACACACTCCAAGAAGCAGTGGACATCTTTGAGGCGTGCGCATGCGAATCCGGCCTCACTTGTTCAGAGAAAAAATCTGAACTCTTCGTGATACGCTATAAAAAAAGAGGTAGGAGAACTACAACCCCCCCCCCCCCCCCCCCCGCCACCGCAAATAAACGTCTTTGTCAATGGACGATCCGTCAAAGAAGTACAAACCACGAGAATACGGGGGTTGTATTTGCAAACAAATCGAAAGAATAATGACACACACACACTAAGCCAAAACGCACGGTAAAAGTGACGGCGCGATTAATCCGCCGCATCGCTAATCGGAAATGAAGAGTGAGGGAAAGAGATTTATGCCGACTAGTGTAGGCCTTTGCGCTCAGCAGTATACTCTGTGCCACCCCTTATCTAAAATTTGCGAAAGCAGAAAAGGACAAATTAGATAGCATGACACGGCAGGCCTACAAAGCTGCCTTAGGACTCCCACTAAATGCCGCAATCGAAAGGCTTATGAGGTTAGGAATACACAACACCAACAATGAAGTGAAAGAAGCCCATTTAATGGCTCAAACAACAAGATTACCTAATTCCATAACTGGCACAAGTATTCTTACCAGGCTTGGAATGAACTTTCAACCTACGAATAAAGACGCTATAGTAGACATGTCCCGCGACTATAGGACGGCCCTACTAATCAAACCACCTCCCAAAAGAATGCACCCCATACACCATGAGGGTAGAAGACAAGCACGATCCAAAGCACAATAAGTACGGACAGTGTGCTGGAAAAATTTATCTAGATGCGGTAGAATACTAACATACGAATGCATTTGCAATTGTGGCTGTGAACGAGAATGGTGACCACATCGTCTCGGCAACAATGAAAACGAAATCCCCTGAAACGGCAGAAGAGGCGGCTATAGCACTCGCCCTAGCGCATACCCAAGACAGCATCATTCTCAGAGACTCCAAAATGACTATCAATAATTTCTCAAAAGAGCGAATTGCAAACACCTCCCTTAGAATACCAGGGGCCCATTCGGGGAATCCGGGAACGAGGCAGCCCACAATAAAGCCCGACGTTTCGTCTACCGGGCAATGGATGAGTCTGGCTACCTGAGTTTCACAATAGACTCCATGATCACATATCATTATCTCACCAATCATTTTAAACTAGAGGGTAGAACTTTCCCCCTCCGGGGAAAAGCTTGACGAAAGAACAAGAGGTTACGCGGCGGCGTCTACAGACGAGATCGGTATACGCACCCCATCACTCCTCGCGGACATTTATTCGAATCTATACAAGCCGAACTATAAATACTGTGGCAATCGAGCCAACTACGATCACATCTTGTTGCATTGTAAAATAGAGCCACCTCCGCGTAATCTAGTTAGCGCTCCTTCTCTCGAGCGGTGGGAGGCCGTGCTGGCTAGCTCTGACCCCAGAACACAAGTTCTGTCGGTGGAATGGGCTGACAAAGTCGTCGAGGGCTATGTAATCTCGACCACTTAACGCGACCTCGTACCAAGCTCTTTCCGGCGAATAATATGTTTTACAATTAGAAAGGTAGCTAGCAGCGTAACATGCCGTCTGCCAGGGATGGCAGGTGAAGAGCTGAGCTCAAATTTCCCATTACCGACTATCGTAATCGTTTCTCCATTTTTCTTGCAGGGCAGGGCGCCTAGCGTCTCTCACTGCTTTCGCTGCTTACCCCGCTTTAGCTCTCGACCGTTCTTCAAGGGCCTTATCGATGCGTTTGGCCTCCTTCTTACCTTAACTCTGCTGGTATATCAAACCGCCGCTGGGGACATAGGAGACCCTTTCTACCTCTTTTTACCGGCTCAATTGCAGAAAAACGGTGACAGTCTGGAAGCGGGCATTCGGAAGCGCAGGAAGAACCAATGAAAGCAGGGCGAGACGACTGTTTTGAACGTGCAGTTCGAGAGGCTACCTGTTAGAACACGTTGCGCGAGAGGTTACGGCGTTTGTGGCGAGATATGGGCCGACGTTGGTGCTTCGATCAACCTGGTACTCCAGTATTTATGGACCTTAGCTGCTTCGGATGACTCCATGGACAGAAGCGTGCCTCCGTATCTTCCTGAAGACAAGTAGATGGCGGGTTTCACACCGTCATCTCAGCCTCTCTTCTACACTCATAGAAATAATTCAAAAACATACAGAAGAGGAGTTTAAATGCAGTGCGTGTTTTTAGGTGTGCAGTTTTTACGCCTTCTGGTGAAGGCTCGCCTGACGCAAACTTTTTAACAACCTCAATGCCCGCAATATTTTGAGCTAACAAGCAGATACTTTAGTGATGTGTAAAGCAACGTTTTCGCCCTTCACCAATGTATTGCAGGAACCAGTGGCTCTGCTGTCAACTTGCTGCCCTAGTCATGTGAAGAGAATGTGACATCACACCTATGTAAGTTAACTTGAATATGCGACTGGTGATCTACGCAGCACATTCTGAATATATTTTTGATCTTAGACAGTGAGAGAGAGAAAACAAAAAGAGTATGACGTTGATTCAAAGCCCGTCACCGTATAGTGGTGCATCTAAGAATCATCCGCTCTGAAGTCATCCCGAGAGATTACGTCAGCTGTAACATTA